>NW_024113053.1:0-9584 GCF_003073215.2 Triticum urartu | reverse complement strand
TATTTTTTATACATTGTTCACTTCATACTGCGTGGTTCCGTAACAAAAATCATGTGTAGGATTGAAGAAGACACACTATTGCAAGCACGAAATGAGCACTATTTTCAAAAATTAGTTTGTGCCGGGGACCCCAACTGACTTTGCAAAAGAAATACCGTTGAAAGGATCCATATGGTTGACTAGTGAAAGATTGTGGATGTCGCTTAGAGGGGGGTGAATAGGCGTTTTAAAATAATTACGGTTTAGGCTTGAACAAATACGGAATAAACCTAGCGGTTAATTTGTCAAGCACAAAACCTACAACAACTAGGCTCACCTATGTGCACCAACAACTTATGCTAAGCAAGATAAACTACTAGGTGATAGCAAGATATATAATAAGAAACAATATGGCTATCACAAAGTAAAGTGCATAAGTAAATAGCTCGGGTAAGAGATAACCGAGGCACGCGAAGACGACGATGTATCCCGAAGTTCACACCCTTGTGGACGCTAATCTCCGTTTGGAGCGGTGTGGAGGCACAATGCTCCCCAAGAAGCCACTAGGGCCACCGTAATCTCCCCACGCCCTCGCACAATGCAAGATACCGTGATTCCACTAAGGGACCCTTGAGGGCGGTCACCGAACCCGTACAAATGGCAACCCTTGGGGGCGGTCACCGAACCCGTACACTTTGGCAACCCTTGGGAGCGGTCACCGGTACCCGTCAAATTGTTCGGGGCGATCTCCACAACCTAATTGGAGACCCCGACGCTTGCCCGGAGCTTTACACCACAATGATTGAGCTCCGAACAACACCAACCGTCTAGGGCGCCAAGGCACCCAAGAGGAACAAGTTCTAGGGTGCCCAAACACCCAAGAGTAATAAGCTTCTCAAACTTCACTTCCACGTATCACCGTGGAGAACTCAAACCGATGCACCAAATGCAATGGCAAGAGCACACGAAGTGCCCAAGTCCTTCTATCTCAAATCCCACCGGAGCAACTAATGCTAGGGAGGAAAATGAGAGGAAGAACAAGAAGGAGAACACCAAGAACTCCAAGATCTAGATCCAAGGGGTTCCCCTCACATAGAGGAGAAAGTGATTGTTGGAAATGTAGATCTAGATCTCCTCTCTCTTTTCCCTCAAAAACTAGCAAGAATCCATGGAGGGATTGAGAGTTAGTAAGCTCAAAGAAGGTCAACAATGGGGGCAAAAACGAGCTCAAGAGATGGGAAACCATTGGGGAAGAAGACCCCCTTAAATAGGTCCCCACGAATCTGCCCGTTATGTACAGAATAACATAGGAGCGGTACAACCTCTATGAGCACCGGTACAACCAGTAACAGGCAATAAGCGGTACAACCGGCCCACAACCGCCCAACAACCGCACCACAACAGAGACCAGTCCGGTGGTAGAGTGGTACATGATCGGTACAACCTCCGGACCAATTCTGGAGTGGTACAACCGCTCCAAACACCGGTTGTACCGGTACAACCTCTCCATGGGGCGGTACAACCTCTCCGTGTAAAACAGGCAATATCAAAACAGCCACAACTTTCGCATACGAGTTCCGAATTCAATGAAACCAAGTTTGTTGGAAAGCTAATGACAAGGGCTAACACAATCTTGAGAGAAATATCAATAAGAAGCAAATGAGAAAAGGACCATAATAAAATGGTGAGAACCCTTCCTCGGATAAGACCGGTAAAGCCTCCAACACCGAAAACATCATAGAAGATGCATGCGAACTCCGTTTTCGATGAACTCAAGCTTGTCATCAAGATGACCATAAGCTCTAAGACTCACAAATGGAACCAAACAAGAACCAAGAAAGATGATGCAAGGATGCAATGGTTTGAGCTCTCGACTAATGATATGATCAAGCTACTCCCTAGAGAGCCCCCCTTGATAGTACGGCAATCGATCCTACAACCCGGTCTCCCAACTACCACTATGAAACCGGTAAAATAGAAAACCTATCAAGGGAAAACCTTTGACTTGCACATAGTCCACTTGAGCTAGATGATGACGATCTTGACTTCCTCAAGTTGGACCATCTTTCTTGATTGTGTTGGCTCGATGAAGACTAGTTGATTGCTCCCCCATACTCCACTATGGGTGAGCCACTCTTTGGCACATCTTCAAAATTCCATTGACACCACAATGGACGGCAAGCTTCAAGCTTGATTGCTCCCCCATACTCCATTATGGGTGAGCCACTCTTCGAGTTGCTCCACTTGAACTTGCACACTGCAAACTTGATGACGATCATCACTTGATGTCATCCTCCATGGGTTGTATGAGATCTTCCTCTTGACGCAAGACCATGGAAACATACCTAACCCCACAAAGAACTCTCACGTAGACCATGGGTTAGTACACAAAGCCTAATGGACAATGCTTACCATACCATGGGATCACTTGATCCCTCTCGGTACTTCTTCTACGCTTTGTGAGTTGATCAACTTGATTCACTCTTGACTTAGTCTTGATCAACATTGAATCTTTCCAACTCTCTTCATTTGGATGATGTCTTGAAGGTAAACATGAATGATCACACAATCTTCTTCTTCAAGACATGCTTGCAATAAGCTCAACTCTCACATGACCAATCTTTGGATAATTTCTTGAATAACACCTTGGTCGACACAAACTCTCCTTGAAATCAACATATGCACTTCAAGAAAAGCCTATGGACAAAACCTTCAAATATAACTCAAGGAAACCATTAGTCCATAGAGATTGTCATCAATTATCAAACCAAACATGGGGGCACCGCATGTTCTTTCAATCTCCCCCATTTTGGTAATTGATGACAATCACTTTCAAGAGAGTTTAATACAAGGAATTATGCATCACCATGCAATGCAACAACCAATAAAGCATGCGTATGAGATGCAAATGCTTAGGAACAAAACCAAAGCAAGGAGAAAACTCTAAAGACTTCTCCACAAAACTCTCTGAAACCTCCACAAAACTCTCTGAAACTTCTCCCCCATTGGCATCGATTGCCAAAATGGGTGAAAAGCTAAGAAGACCAATATAAGGTGTTCCTCCAAAAGTTGTGTATTTCTCAACAAGAGAGTGGAATGCCATACACATATCCAAAGGTAATACTTGGAGGGAGACCAACTATATTGAGGCACCAAGATTGCTAAAGGAATGATATGCCACAAGGACATAACAAAGAGAGACACAAGCAATCAAGCAATCAAAAGGTACCAATTGAAGCAAGCAATCAACGGATATCAATTGAACTAACTAGACCAAAGATCCTACGAGCCACATGAATAAAGGATATTATGAAATGAGCAAAGGAGTGTTCTAAAGAAACTAGAGAAGCTCCCCATGATTTGTGCACACATAAGAATATTTGTATTTGGATACAAAGTGCACAAAATAGGATCATAGCTCCCCCAAAATCAATAGAAACTTACAACAAGTGCAAGTGAGCATATAGGAAACTAAGCCTAGTACTTGCAACTAACACATGGTTGAGCAACAAGTGAAAGAGGCAACTTAAGAATGGGCTCAACCAAAATGATGTGTGAGAGTCAAGGCACTGCACTTGAGAAGACAAATGTACGGATGAGCATTAGGCATCAATAAAGTCTTGAAAGAATGAGGCACACGGTGCAAGGCCTATCATTCGCACACACAACTAGCAAATGGGTTCACAATCTTACTAATAAGCATATTAAGAACCTATGCTTGTGACAACCCATGGTGAAGATAGAAGATGAAAGACTCATCAAGAAGAGGGATACCAATTAAGATGGCAAAAGCCTCGTAAAGATAAGCATGAGGAAAATAATCTTCACCACACACAAGAGTGCATCAAGATGCAACGATAGAAGACACGCACTCAAGGCAAAAGCTTTCACGAAGCCACCAAAGAAATAACATAAGAAAGACAAGGTGGACGTGAAAGAAAGGATATCATCTAGATATGCAACTTCTCTCAAGTGTATAAGATTCTAGGTAGACGATATATCTACTAAGAAGGATGTACACCCGAAATAGTTACAACACAAAGGAACAAGATATCCAAAAGGAAGTCATACATATACCAATAAGATATTTGCTTGAGAGCATAGAACATGGCTAGATATGGTCTTATTGTATATAAATGAATTCCAACGACACGAACATCAAAGACATCACAACTAGCACCAAGACATCATTGTTGGGATGCTTTGAGAAAGGAAACAAGTGTCACAAGAAAGAATGGATAACATGCCATGATACAACCTACACAAGGTTGATGCAAGAAATGTGTGCATGAAGAATATGAAGATACTTTTTACCGAGTTAACATTGGAAGGATGTAGTAGATACCAATTGAAGGTAGATAGTAGTTCATTGATCATCCTAGCTCGACTCCAATAAGCACATGATGACAACACCTTCTTTGTGAGTGAGCCGAGCATCCAATGTATCTCCAATTGTTCCTAGAACAACAACACAAACAAAATGGTACCCAAACTCATTGGGACCAAAGAGTTAGAGAACCAACAACACATAGGACAAACTCCACATAAATATGTGCATATAGATATGAAACTGAATTTCATGCACATCTCATCCAATTTGAGACTTGGTGGAGTTTCCCCTATATATTGGGTCAAAGAGGGAAAGCATGCCAAAGAAACTACAAGAAGTAAATATGCATGCTCAAGACTTTCAAGAACCAAGACCAAAAGACAAAGAAATACCAAGCGAAGAAAAGATACCAAATGAATAAATCATCACTTGGAGGATATCCATAGTGGATACAACAAGGAATGAGATATCCATTGATATACTCAAATAAGAGACATCAAACTCCCAAAAGAGAGGATGGTTCCAAACAAACCAAGATCTCTACAAAGTTTCATGATGGCATAAAGTACCAAAACGAAAACGGCTTGCCTTCCACCGACACACACTTGATAAAGATCGCAAGATGAGTGTTTTATAGAAAATAGGATAGCTCCCCCAAGACTAGTGCATTATAGAGAATTTGCATTTGAATACAAAATGCACAAGGTGGGATCACCACTTTCACTATATCTAGAAAACACTAGACAAGATCAAGAAATACACAAGATCCACAAGTGGTATGGAAGACAAAGGGAGTTGATACAAACCTTGGCAAGAGAAAGGGCAAATAAAAGCAAAGGCTAATGTAAAGATGATCAAAAATTTCTACCACACAAGTGAGTACCAATTGTCAAGACAAGAAGTATTTGGGAGTAATTCTCGGTGGTAGATAACAAGGATATCCGACATCATCTTCACACCAAACAAAAAGCAAATTGCAACTTGTAGAGCTAACATGCCACCTAGGAACAAGATAATTAACAATATCAACTCTAGGTGACAATATCTCAAATGTACACATTTTCTAGGCTAGTAATATACATAGCATATTGCTCCCCCATAATGTGATACCAATTAAAGATAGACAAGAGGCAATTAAAGGATCCAACAAGAGATCATTAATGGACTATTTAGAATTTGAATTTCTCATGAGAAGACATACCACATAGTGACTAGATAATCTTGAAATATCAATACTAGATGGTATTACTCATGTACACACATTTATAGGATTGTGAGGTGCACAAAGCACATCACTCCCCCATAATGGGATATTCCATTAATCTCTCACAATAGCCTACTAAGAAATAAATAAGATGCAAAAGGCTCAACGCATGACACACACGTACATGATGTGCAAACCAACACACACATACTTGATTGCTCAAGATAATCAAGTTGGAAGCACAACATATACAAACACATGCAAGGAACAAAACCAAAACATGCAAGGGGGCAAGTAACTTTCAATGTAAGAAATTGAGGTACAAGTTACCGCAAGGAGGCACATTGGATATAAGATATAATCTTGATGATTCAATTGACTTGGCTTGAGACAATAAGAATGATGAAGTACCCTTAATTCTTCATAATGTAGCCAAGTCTCCAATGACCTCCTACATCACCTATTGATCAAGTTTGAGCTTGTTGGTCCCCAACCAAGTTGGGTCCTAAGAGGTTAGTCACAATAGGCTTGGCTACCCAAATGGTTCTTTGCTTCAAACCACTTTGAGTACCAACAAACTTGGCAACCACATTGCCAACCTTATCCTTCCCAAGAGAATAGACATCATCAATAATAATTGGGTTGGATAAGTTATCACTAGTGCATGAAGAGGCGAGGTGACCTTTCTCGCGACATAGGTAGCAACGTCTACTCTTCACTTTCTTCTCACTTGATTTCTCAACTTGAGAAGCATAAGCTTGAGTCTTCTTGGAAAGAGGCTTTCCTTCAACTTGAGGTTGAGAATGAGAGTGTACTTGTGGCCGCTTCCCTTGTTGCTTGTCACTAATGGGCTTCTTCTTCAATGGGCAAGATCTAACATGATGCCTTCCTACTTTGCACTTGAAGCAAGCAATCTTGGCCGAATTCTTGACTTGTTCTTGGCCCTTCCTTTTGTTCACCTTGGACTTATTCTTCTTGTTGGAGTTGAATCCAAGTCCACCTTTGGCATTGGGGGATTTTTGCACACTCAAGATATTGTTGAGTGTGGATTTCCCTTCATGACTCTTTTCCAAGTCTTTCTTCAAAGAAGTGACTTGGGCCTTGAGCTCTTTGATTTCCTCTACATGGTTAGTCTCAACACAAGTACTAGAGGAAGTATAAGCTTCATCGTTAGAGCAACAAGGTAAGGAAAGCAATTCATCACAAGATGTACCAACATTGTGAGTAGATGAATTACAAGGACTAGCACATGGCAATATAGCATTTTGACTAGAATTAGTGCTAGTATCCACATGAGGCTCACTAGATGTTACCTTAGAAATCATGGCCTCATGAGATATCTTTAGCTCATTATGGGATACTAGAAGATCATCATGAGAGCTTGAGAGCTTTTCATGGTTTTCTTCCAATTTCCCATAATTGCTAGATAGCAACTCAAGTTGAGCCCGAAGCTCAACATTCTCCTTCAATATGGATGCTTCACAAGAGATAGAGTTAGTAGCACAAGCATCATCATAAGCAACAAGAGGAGAAGACACCTTGGCAAGATCTTTTGAATAAGAAGCTTTAAGTTGAGCATGAGACTCGGTGAGTTTGATGAGCTCACCCTTAATGACCCTTGAGCCATTTTCGAGGTGCTCAAAGTCCTCAAGGAGTTTAGCATGCGCAACTTCAAGCTTAGCATTTTTAGTTTTGAAATCATTGGCCACCTCGAGTGCTCTATCATGAGATTCCTTTATTCTAGATAATTCTAGAGCAAAGGTCTCCTCAAGAGATTCGGATGTGGTTTGTTCATGTTCAAGAGCTTGAGATAGCTCCGCGATCTCATTTGCGTAATCACGCTCGTGAGCTTCCATTTTCTCAAAGGTGACCTCATGCTCCTCTAGATGAGATTCCAACTCCTCAATGTATTTCTTGCCTTCAATGGCAAGAGACATGATTTCCATGAAGTTGGAACGAGCAAGTTTATTTTTGTGAAGAGCTTTAAAAATCATTTCCCCCTTAGTTTTTAAGGAGGCAACATTATCATTCTCTTCATCATAATCAACATCATCATCACTCTTGCCATCATCACAAGATATATTGGGATTCAAAGTGGGAGATACCTTTGAAGCCTTGGCCATAAGGCAAAATGCAATAGATGATGATGAAGGATCCGTTGAAGCACCATTCAAGACCACATCTTGTTCCATGGGGTGTTGGGTTTCCTCTACATTGTTAGCACAACAATTCAAGGACATATATGCATTTTTATCATGGCAACAAGACATAGTAAACATATCATCATGGGATTTAGTCAAGCAATTTCTACATGATATGCAAGGACTATCAACACAAGCATGTGAAACATTTGGAGTGTTCGAAGTGTTAAAGCCCAAAGAAGGAGCATTGCAATAAGATAGTGATGAAGGATCATCCACAATAAACATACTATCATCATTGCAATGACCAACACTACTCACCATATCATTACCTTGTGGCAAGACACATGTAGGTGAAGTAGAAGAAGTTGAGAAGACTATACGGCCGGATGTGGAGGGAGAACAATAATCCCCACAAAACTTGGACACGCCATATTTATCTTGAAGCTTTGTCCACAACTCATGAGCATCCCGGAACGGCATGAGTTGAAATATAACTACATTGCTCAAAGCATCGAAAAGCACATTAGAAGCTTGAGCATTAAGATAAGAGTTTTTCTCATCCTCTAAAGATAATCTTTGAGGATCCTTTGGAGGAGAAAAACCCATATCTACAATTCACTCTAAATTTGGGTCCATGACCCTAAAGAGATTAAGCATGCGAATTACCCAAACATCAAAATTTGTGCCATCGAAACTAAGAGTGTGAGAGAATCCTAATCCCCTAGTCGACATCTTTACTCTCTAGGCGGTTAAGCCTAACAAAGAGAGACGAGGCTCTGACACCAATTGAAAGATCGTGGATGTCGCCTAGAGGGGGGTGAATAGGCGTTTTAAAATAATTACGGTTTAGGCTTGAACAAATGCGGAATAAACCTAGCGGTTAATTTGTCAAGCACAAAACCTACAACAACTAGGCTCACCTATGTGCACCAACAACTTATGCTAAGCAAGATAAACTAATAGGTGATAGCAAGATATATGACAAGAAACAATATGGCTATCACAAAGTAAAGTGCATAAGTAAAGAGCTCGGGTAAGAGATAACCGAGGCACGCGAAGACGATGATGTATCCCGAAGTTCACACCCTTGTGGATGCTAATCTCCGTTTGGAGCGGTGTGGAGGCACAATGCTCCCCAAGAAGCCACTAGGGCCACCGTAATCTCCTCACGCCATCGCACAATGCAAGATGCCGTGATTCCACTAAGGGACCCTTGAGGGCGGTCACCGAACCCGTACAAATGGCAACCCTTGGGGGCGGTCACCGAACCCGTACACTTTGGCAACCCTTGGGGGCGGTCACCGGTACCCGTCAAATTGCTCGGGGCGATCTCCACAACCTAATTGGAGACCCCGACGCTTGCCCGGAGCTTTACACCACAATGATTGAGCTCCGAACAACACCAACCGTCTAGGGCGCCAAGGCACCCAAGAGGAACAAGCTCTAGGGTGCCCAAACACTCAAGAGTAATCAGCTTCTCAAACTTCACTTCCACGTATCACCGTGGAGAACTCAAATCGATGCACCAAATGCAATGGCAAGGGCACACGGAGTGCCCAAGTCCTTCTCTCTCAAATCCCACCGGAGCAACTAATGCTAGGGAGGAAAATGAGAGGAAGAACAAGAAGGAGAACACCAAGAACTCCAAGATCTAGATCCAAGGGGTTCCCCTCACATAGAGGAGAAAGTGATTGGTGGAAATGTAGATCTAGATCTCCTCTCTCTTTTCCCTCAAAAACTAGAAAGAATCCATGGAGGGATTGAGAGTTAGCAAGCTCAAAGAAGGTCAACAATGGGGGCAAAAGCGAGCTCAAGAGATGGGGAACCATTGGGGAAGAAGACCCCCTTAAATAGGTCCCCACGAATCTGCCCGTTATGTACAGAATAACATAGGAGCGGTACAACCTCTATGAGCACCGGTACAACC
>NW_024113052.1:0-21709 GCF_003073215.2 Triticum urartu | reverse complement strand
GGGGGGGGGGGGGGGGGGGGGGGGGGGGGGGGGGGGGTAGGCGCGCCCCCTACCTCGTGCCCTCCTTGTTGCTTTCTTGACGTAGGGTCCAAGTCCTCTGGATCATGTTTGTTCTGAAAATCACGTTCCCGAAGGTTTCATTCCGTTTGGACTCCGTTTGATATTCTTTTTCTGCGAAACTCTGAAATAGGCAAAAGCACCAATTCTGGGCTGGGCCTCCGGTTAATAGGTTAGTCCCAAAAATAATATAAAAGTGTATAATAAAGCCCAATAATGTTCAAAACAGGATATAATATAGCATGGAACAATAAAAAAATATAGATACGTTGGAGACGTATCAGCCAGCTGATGGCGGCTCTGGTCAAAGACGCCGATTCTGACAGTACCAAGGATCCCGCGTCTGACGAAGAGAAGACAGGGAAGGAAAAGAAGAGCGGCAACGGCAAAGGTCATCAGCATAACCTGGCAAATCAAGGAGGTAATAATAAATGTAAGGCTGACGGTAGTCTGGAGTTTGTGGCTAACACCAACGCACAAGGCAACAATCAACGACGTAAGGGGAGGCCGCCTCCTCGGTCAGGCGGGTCAGGTCCCACCCTTGAGCAGTTGCTAAATGAACGATGTCCAAGACACGACACCTGGGAGAAGCCGGCCACCCATCTATGGAAAGATTGTACGATCATGAAGGCGTTCAAGAATTCTAACATGCTCGATGGTAATCATGGACCTGGCAACGGTTCAGGCGGTGGCGGTTTTCAGGGCCCGAGCGGCGGCTCAGGCGGTGGCGTTTTCATGGCCAGGGCCCTCAAGGCAATCAAGGCGGCTATAATCAGCAATCTGGCCAAGGTAGTCAGCAACAGCAGCAATCCGGGTATCAGAGTAACCCAAAGCAGTTGAGCAGTGTGTAGTATCATGTATTCACCACCAGTTTATGCAAAAGGGACCAGAAACTTCATAAGAGAGCTGTGAACGCTGTTGAGCCGGTGGTTCCACATTACTTGAGGTGGTCTGAGCAGCCTATTTTGTGGAGTAGGGAAGATCACCCTCCCCGGGTTGATAATCCGGGTCACCTGGCCTTGGTGGTGGCCCCTCAGGTTGGTGGGTATAAATTCACTAAAGTACTCATGGACGGAGGCAGTAGCATCAACATCCTCTATTATGAGACGTTCCGTCGCATGGGGTTGACCAACAAAAGTCTTAAGACATCTAACACCGTTTTCCATGGAGTAGTGCGTGGCAAGTCGGCATATCCAGTTGGTAAGATTGAGCTGGAAGTAGCCTTTGGAGATGAGCATGATTCTAGGGCGGAGAAGTTAACCTTTGAAGTGGTCAATATCAAAAGCCCATATCACACCCTGTTTGGACGGCCGGCTTATGCAAAATTCATGGCACGACCGTGTTATGTTTATCTGCAACTCAAGATGTCGGGTTATAAGGGCACGATCACAGTGCATGGAAGTCGGAAGATAGCTTTGGAATGTGAAGAAGGTGATGCTTATTACGCCGAATCTGTTTGTGCGACAAAGGAGTTGAAGTTTTACAAGGATAATGTTGACCCGGCAGACATGACGTCTTTGAAAAAGCCGACCAGGGAGCATGAGCCGGCGCTGAAGTTCAAGTCAGCCGACGATACCAAGATGATTGATTTTGTGTCTGGCGACTCATCCAAACAATTCATTATCAGTGCTAACTTGGATCCCAAATAGGAAAGCGCGCTCATCGAGTTCATCCGTGAGAACCGGGACATCTTTGCATGGAAGCTGATACATCTCCAACGTATCTATAATTTTTGATTGCTCCATGCTATATTATCTACTGTTTTGGATGTTTATGGGCTTCATTATACACTTTTATATCATTTTTGGGACTAACCTATTAACCCAGAGCCCAGTGCCAGTTTCTGTTTTTACCTTGTTTTAGGGTTTCGAAGAAAAGGAAAACCAAACGGAGTCCAATTGACCTGAAACTTCACGGAACCCATTTTTGGAAGGAAAGAAGCCCAGAAGACTTGAAGTGCACGTAAGGGAAGCTTCGAGGAGGCCACGAGGTAGGGGACACCCCCCGGGCGCGCCCTCCTCCCTCGTGGGCCCCTCGTGGCTCCCTTGACGTACTTCTTCTGCCCATATATCTCCATATACCCTAAAAACACCTGGGAGCACAATAGATCCGGAGTTCCGCCGCCAGAAGCCTCTATAGCCACCGAAAATCAATCTAGACCCGTTCTGGCACCCTGCCAGAGGGGGGAATCCCTCTTCGGTGGCCATCTTCACCATCCCGGTGCTCTCCATGACAAGGAGGGAGTAGTTCTCCCTCGGGGCTGAGGGTATGTACCAGTAGCTATGTGTTTGATCTCTCTCTCTCTCGTGTTCTTGATTTGGCACGATCTTGATGTATCGCGAGCTTTGCTATTATAGTTGGATCTTATGTTTCTCCTCCCCCTCTACTCTCTTGTAATGGATTGAGTTTCCCCTTTGAAGTTATCTTATCGGATCGAGTCTTTAAAGATTTGAGAACACTTGACGTATGTCTTGCCGTGCATATCTGTGGTGACAATGGGATATCACGTGATTCACTTGATGTATGTTTTGGTGATCAACTTGCAGGTTCCGCCCATGAACCTATGCATAGGCTTTGGAACACGTTTTTATCGTGATTCTCCGGTAGAAACTTTGGGGCACTCTTTGAGGTTCTATGTGTTGGTTGAATAGATGAATCTGAGATTGTGTGATGCATATCGTATAATCATACCCACGGAAACTTGAGGTGACATTGGAGTATTGTGACGCCCCCGATTTGACCGCACACTAATCATACACGCAAACGTGTACGATCAAGATCAGGGACTCACGGGAAGATATCACAACACAACTCTACAAATAAAATAAGTCATACAAGCATCATATTACAAGCCAGGGGCCTCGAAGGCTCGAATACAAGAGCTCGATCATAGACGAGTCAGCGGAAGCAACAATATCTGAGTACAGACATAAGTTAAACAAGTTTGCCTTAAGAAGGCTAACACAAACTGGGATACAGATCGAAAGAGGCGCAGGCCTCCTGCCTGGGATCCTCCTAAACTACTCGTGGTCGTCGTCAGCGGCCTGCACGTAGTAGTAGGCACCTCCGGTGTAGTAGGAGTCGTCATCGACGGTGGCGTCTGGCTCCTGGACTCCAGCATCTGGTTGCGACAACCAGAAAGAAAGGAAAAAGGGGAAAAGGGGGAGAAAGCAACCGTGAGTACTCATCCAAAGTACTCGCAAGCAAGGAGCTACACTACATATGCATGGGTATCAAATGGAGTAAGGGTATCATATGTGGACTGAACTGCAGAATGCCAGAATAAGAGGGGGATAACTAATCCTGTCGAAGACTACGCTTCTGGCAGCCTCCATCTTGCAACATGTAGAAGAGAGTAGACTGAAGTCCTCCAAGTAGCATCGTGTAGCATAATCCTAACCGATGATCCTCCCCTTGTCGCCCTGTGAGAGAGCGATCATCGGTTGTATCTGGCACTTGGAAGGGTGTGTTTTATTAAGTATCTGGTTCTAGTTGTCATAAGGTCAAGGTACAACTCCAAGTCGTCCTGTTACCGAAGATCACGGCTATTCGAATAGATTAACTTCCCTGCAGGGGTGCACCACATAACCCAACACGCTCGATCCCATTTGGCCGGACACACTTTCCTGGGTCATGCCCGGCCTCGGAAGATCAACACGTCGCAACCCTACCTAGGCACAACAGAGAGGTCAGCACGCCGGTCTAAATCCTATGGCGCAGGGGTCTGGGCCCATCGCCCATTGCACACCTGCACGTTGCGTACGCGGTCGGAAGCAGAACTAGCCCCCTTAATACAAGAGCAGGTTTACGGTCCAATCCGGCGCGCGCCACTCAGTCGCTGACGTCACGAAGGCTTCGGCTGATACCACGACGTCGAGTGCCCATAACTGTCCCCGCGTAGATGGTTAGTGAGTATAGGCCAGTGGCCAGACTCAGATCAAATACCAAGATCTCGTTAAACGTGTTAAGTATCCACGAATACCGACCAGGGCCAGGCCCACCTCTCTCCTAGGTGGTCTCAACCTGCCCTGTCGCTCCGCCACAAAGTAACAGTCGAGGGCCGTCGGGAACCCAGGCCCACCTCTACCGGGATGGAGCCACCTGCCCCTTCAGCCCCCAACACCGAACAGTACCACAGGTAATGTAACTGTGTAAAGTATATAGTATATGCCCGTGATCACCTCCCGAAGTGATCACGGCCCAGTAGTATAGCATGGCAGACGGACAAGAGTGTAGGGCCACTGATGGAACACTAGCATCCTATACTAAGCAGTAGGATAGCAGGTAATGGTAACAACAGTAGTAGCAAGGACAGGCTATGCATCAACATAGGAATAACGGAAAGCAGTAACATGCTACACTACTCTAATGCAAGCAGTATAGAGAAGAGTATGCGATATCTGGTGATCAAAGGGGGGCTTGCCTGGTTGCTCTGGCAAGAGAGAGGGGCCGTCAACACCGTAGTCGAACTGGGGGGTTCGCGGGCAGCCTCAGGGTCTACCGGAAAGAAGTAACGGAGGGGGAACACAATAAATAACAGTGCAATCAAAGCCTCACAAGGCATAACATGACAATACGCGGTGCTAGGGGTGCCCTAACGCGGTATGAGGTGGTACCGGCGAAGGGGGGAAACCTCCGGGAAAATATCCCCGGGGTTTCGCATTTTCGAACAGATGAACTGGAGGAGGAAAGTTGCGTGTTCGCTATGCTAAGTATGCGTGGCGAACGAATGGGCTGCGAAATCGGGTTTGTCTCGTCGTTCTGAGCAACTTTCATGTACAAAGTATTTTCATCCGAGTTACGGTTTATTTTATATTATTTTTAGAAGATTTAAATCATTTTTAGAATTATCAGAATTAATTTAATTAGAAAATGCCATTATGATGCCAGCATGACATCAGGGTGATGTCAGCAGTCAACAGTTAGTTGACTTGGTCAAACTGACACGTGGGTCCCAGTTGTCATTGACTTAGGTTAATTAAACATGATTAGTTAATTTAATTAAGTGATTAGGTTAATTGAACATGATTAATTAAGTTAATTAATTAGTTAATTAACTCTTTAATTAATTAATTAATTATAATTAATTATTTTCAATTCCTTTTTTTAACGTTCTCAGGGGGCGTGGGGCCCCTTGCCCAGTGGCACAGAGGCCACTGGAGCGGGCGCGCGGGTGCGGGGTAACGGGCGCCTGGAACGGGCGCCGGGCACCCGCCCAGGTCGACGCGGGAGGGACGGGCGCTGGGTGCCGGCGACCAGCTCGCCGGGGAAGTAGGGCGCATCCTCGGCAGTGGCGGCCCTGGGTGCGACGTAGGGCGCGGTTTCGCGCGCCGGCGTGCGTGCATGGGAGCAGCGAGCTGCAGTCGGGCAGGAGCCGGCAGGGAGCACGGCCGTGGGCGCGTGAGCGGCTGCAAGCGGTGGAGGCGGGGCGGTACGAGGAGCATGAGGGGCCGGGGTGGGCGAGGCCAGCACGCGGTAGCAGTAGGAGCTGGCCACGACGGGCGACCAAGGCCATGGCCGGCGCGCAGGCGCGCATCGACGAGGCGTGCCATGGATGCAGGAGGGTGTGGCTGGCGCAGGTCGCGGCACAGGCAGCAGCAGCATCGAAACATGGGCGAGGCCGGCGGTGCGTGGCGACGCGAGCGAGGCGGGTCGACGCGGTGAGGCGGTGCGCGTGCGTGTGTGCGTGTGCGCGCGAGGCGGGGAGGAGAGTAGGAGGCCGAGGGCCTCACCGTGGTGCGTGGGGAACGGGGCAGTGGTGCGTGAGGAGGGCGGTGGGGACGACGACGTAGAGGAGAAGCAGGCCGGCGGGGGGAGCGATCCGGGCGTCGAAGGTCGATTCGGGCGGCGGCGGCGTCCTGGCGTAGGGCAGCGACCTCCTCTCCCGATCTCGATCCAATCGGGGAGAGAGGAGATATTTTTGTGGGGGGGGAGTGGGTGTCGGTGGTGTTGGACTGGGGGAGTGGGGGGGTTAAGGCGGCGGGGTGGGCCGGCCCATTCAGGCGGCCGGGGTCCATGTGGATGGCCAGCTGGGCCAAAAAGGCCCAGCGGGGGGGGGGGAGGGTTTTCTCCTTTTCCTTTTGTTTTCTGTTTATTTCTGTTTATCTATTTTCTGTTTCTTTTAGTTTTACTTTATATGTAGTTTTATAATATATCAACTCAGTCCCTAAATTAGCATTATTAGTTAGGCTACTGCCATAATTAATTTGGCACTAAATAAATTAGTTTTACATTTATTTATTATTTAAAAGTATTTAATAATTGTTTTAGCCCCTGTTTTTATTTAGTTTAGGCACTTAAACATTTTGAAAAAGGTTGGTTCCAACACCCAAAATAAGTTAGGGATTATTTGCCACATGATGATCATTTTAGTTTTCATGTTTGAGAAGTTTAGAATTTCACTTATTATTTGAATTTGAATTTGAACCGGATTTGGATCAACATGAGATTAGTAACAGTAATAGTGGTGACATGGCATCATTAGCAAAGGATCACTGTAGCTTAATTACCCGGGAGTCACAATTCTCCTCCACTACAAGAAATCTCGTCCCGAGACTTAAGAGGGGAGTAAGGGGGGAAGTTCTTGTTACGATATTCTAACGAATCTTCTCGGTCTTGGTTGCTCTTCTCGAAGAGGTCGATCCATAGCATTGATGTCTTCATTCCCATGCATCAATGGATCATGATGAAGTTGTCGTCTTTTGTTCAGGATCTTCACCGGACTTACAAAAGGATAAGAGGGAGAAAACTCTATAAAGATGGATTCTAACAAAATTGAGCATCGGACGGTTAACTCAGGGGAAGAAGCATAAGTATCTCTTGAATTGAAACTTGAGAAAATATCGAGAGCAAAGTAAGGAGGTATCATGATAAATTTTGAGCAGGCAGGCAATCGTTCAATGCCTGAAACAAAGTGTGAAAGGGGTCCAGAGCAACGGGAATAAGTATTGTGTCTGATACCAGAATAGATTACTAGGATAGTGAACCCGTGAAACACATACGAAGTCAAGCGCGAGGAATAACTTTGGAAACCGGGGGTGTACAAGAGAGTCAGGTTTCGATCCTGTGGAACTGTGGGTTATGGGCCCACCATGTGGGATAAAAGTAGGAGGAGCGGTGACATCTTGCATGGTCATGATAGCAAGGCATGTCAGAGGGTAGCCTGTCGATTATGTCGGCAACGACGTCGATACCAAGGGCGAGGGACGAAGAGAACCATTTTCCTGCTCATTGAGCGAGGCGGACCAATAGGCAAAGTCCTCGTCCATCGGTGTTACCGAAATGTCATCAACAAAAGTAACAGGGTCTTTCTAACAGAGTGGTACAACGAGGTGTTTACATAAGCAGGGATATATTACTGCTTATACAATATAGATCACAAGAAGGTTTAAACAAACCAATGGAAAGGAAAAGTGATTATCAGGTTTAAACAGAACAATGGAAAGGAAAATGTGTTTAAACACATATTTCAAGGGTATATTCTTCCCAAGGACAAGCAAAGCATGATTTCCTTGACAGGATATAATGTAGAAAACCCTTTAGGTAAGGGGGGGGGATTTCATGACATTACCCATACAATGGTGTTTGGGTAATTGAGCAGGAAACATTTAGCATTGGGCTTCAAATGTTCTTGTTGAAAATCGGAGTACCACAGACATGCTTCGAGATAGCCTTGACATGGTCATCAGGTAAAGATCAGGCTATGGATACACAAAGGATCCATCAGGAACAACTTATAGAATAAGTCTTACAATTTCCTCATGGAAGAATGGATAACCTTACTAAAATGGAAACTATAACAGCAGGTCATCCGGCCAGGTGTGCTGGGCATGCCATCACCTTACCGGGTCATAAAAGACCAGTGCTATAACTCTTGGGAAAATGTTCCAACCATCATATCTGACCGAGATTCAGATTCGATTGGCGTCAGGATGCTTGAGAAGAAAAGGTGCAACACCAACTGACGAGATGACAATGTAAGATTCTCGGGAAATGACTATGGAAGTGAGTTCCGAGACAAGGGTTCATCATCATTAAACCAAGGAGAGGATGAGGGGGGGTGGCTGATAGACTCAGCGACCATTCATCAAGAATTCCAAAAAGATGGATTTCCACAATCATGTGAACAAAGAGATAACACTTGTCAGATCAAATGATATAATGAGGTATGCTCGAGAAAAACATACCAAGTTAAACATTGGTTGAAAGGTGCACCCGAAGTATGGACTTAGGTAGCATGACCAATGTTAGAATGGTGATTCGATAATCAATGGTCTAAGAATGAAATATCGACCATTAACTTCAAACAATAGGGTTGCTAGAAGTTTTGAATTCACACATCATAGTCCAGTTGTCGGTATTCCGATTAGAAACAACAGGGAGGGACTAAGGAATGAACGGAGATGGCGAGAAGTAATAATATATCAAGAATTCTCAAGAGGTGGACAAATTCTCACGACATTCTTAACATAACAGATGTTAATAATTCAAGGTAAATAAGGACAATTGCTGGATAGCATGGATCTCAAGGGACAACACGAAACACGAACAAGTTTGTGTTGAACGGAAGGCAATAAGGTGGTCGATGATAACACAAATCATCGAGGGGCAAGGATGGTATTTCCCATCATGAATTCGATTGATATCCTGGAAGAGTTCAGAAGGTTAATGATGATCGCGACATAATTGTAGAGAGATTTCATGAAGGTGTAATCGATCGATGATGACTTCAAGTCAAACGAATGATAAGCGGAAGGTTATTGGAACCATGGTTACGACACAAACTCGAAATCAAGCTTGCGGTTCAATCCGAAATGATATGATGAGGAAAATCGATGTAAGCTTAGCTCATCATCGATAATTGTGCTCCATGAAAAAGGACCAGGTAGCACAATTAAAATTTAACATGATAATGATATAGCCGATCGGGCTAGGAATGACTTGAAGGATTATTAAACTCATAAGCAACGAAAATTACTTAGAGTTAATGAATCGGATTTCAGACTCGATTCAGTATCGGTGTCCCTGAGTGCCTAACAACTCAGAACCCAGGGAAAAATTGAAATCAGTGAGAAATAATACTTGAAGAAGAACTCACAAGAAGTAATATGGTTCTGTGATTTTATCAAGATACCACGGGGTAATACTCGAAGGTAGAACATAATAGAGGTTGCAGGGGTGCATTGATCTGCAGAAGACAAGTGCTTTAACTAGTCCGAGAAATGGAATCAAGGAGAAAATATGATCGGAAGCACGATTGCAAAGGACCAATTCACAGATATCAAATGATATTAAATCAAGGAAATAGTTATTATTACAAGAGGCTTCCATGATAGGATCTACATCGTGTCCATGGGCATGAACACAAAGGTTCAAGGTCGACTCCCATTTCCTCAATGCATAACCTTCCATTCACCTCTCGCCTTTCGAAAATGACATTAGTTGTTGACAGTTTTACCTGGTGCAATACCAGATAAGTATGACATGTGAAATTTTTCAGGATCACATAGATTAAGGAAGGCATAGGTTCAACCCATCGGGGCATCATAGAAACATATTCCACACCAGGAGCGAATAACTCAAGCTCGGGAGCAGGGCATGGTTGACAAAAGCAGGGGATACAATTTTACCAAAGGCATTATGTATCCGAGGAAAGCCCCACAAGTTTATTGAATATGAAGGACGTTGTCGGACAAAATCCAATAAGGGATCTGGTGGTCCACAAAGGATCTGATGTGAGTATCGGCACACAACCAGAGGAAGAATCAATGCAAAGACATTGGAATACAGAAACAACCGACTAACTCAAAGCTCAAATGCAAAGGAATTATGAATTCCAAGACAAAGGATAAGAAGCAATGCTCTGATTAGGGATGGATAAGTTTAATAGCCTTAGGGTACATTCGATGGCAATTTGATTGCTTGAGATCCAGCTCATGCTTAAAATGGCGTCTGAGCCGGAAGAATGAATTCTAGGATCTAGTTGAGGATTGCGAGAATTCACACTTATTGAATCAACGGGCTCAAAATGATAGTGGCAAAGGATGCCAATAAGATTACTATACATATGGGATTAACCATAACACAAGCAAGCAAGAATTTCAAGAGCAATAAGCTGTTGAGGATTTTTGAAAGATCGAATAGCATTTCAAAGACCTTTGTGAAATACATAAATAGCCTGGGATGAGCGGATACTCACTAAGTGCGAGAAAATTATCCGTAAGGGTATTCAGGTGGCAAAGAACTGCAAGGCAGTAGGCACAAAGTATTCTTGAAACCATAGAGAAAACTTCGGGGGTATCTTATAATAACAAGATCAACAGGGAATGATTATAAATGGAAAATGTACGTGATTATCCATACGGGTTTATCAATGAAAGTGAATTGCAAAAGCGATGGGCACAAGGGTCTTGAGAGAACATCTAAGAGTATCTTCGGAATCTTCTGATGCAGCATGCGATCATCTGTAATAAGGGGCTCTCCGGAAGGAGTAGTTACGAGAACCTAGAGTCAGATTTAGTAAAACCATTTAACCCGAATAGAAGAGAGATCAGAGTCCCAGAGTATAGATCGAGGAGTAAAAGATTCTAATACCACCCAGATGGCGACGTGGGCCCGTAAGGCACACATCCATGTTAGTAAAAGTTTTTGTAATGTCTAGACTCGACTTCGGCCAAGGAGTGTGGAAGGGGAATTCCTACAGGCAGTCGGCTCTGATACCAACTTGTGACGCCCCCGATTTGACCGTACACTAATCATACACGCAAATGTGTACGATCAAGATCAGGGACTCAGGGGAAGATATCACAACACAACTCTACAAATAAAATAAGTCATACAAGCATCATATTACAAGCCAGGGGCCTCGAAGGCTCGAATACAAGAGCTCGATCATAGACGAGTCAGCGGAAGCAACAATATCTGAGTACAGACATAAGTTAAACAAGTTTGCCTTAAGAAGGCTAACACAAACTGGGATACAGATCGAAAGAGGCGCATGCCTCCTGCCTGGGATCCTCCTAAACTACTCCTGGTCGTCGTCAGCGGCCTGCACGTAGTAGTAGGCACCTCCAGTGTAGTAGGAGTCGTCGTCGACGGTGGCGTCTGGCTCCTGGACTCCAGCATCTGGTTGCGACAACCAGAAAGAAAGGAAAAAGGGGAAAAGGGGGAGAAAGCAACCGTGAGTACTCATCTAAAGTACTCGCAAGCAAGGAGCTACACTACATATGCATGGGTATCAAATGGAGTAAGGGTATCATATGTGGACTGAACTGCAGAATGCCAGAATAAGAGGGGGATAACTAATCCCGTCGAAGACTACGCTTCTGGCAGCCTCCATCTTGCAGCATGTAGAAGAGAGTAGACTGAAGTCCTCCAAGTAGCATCGTGTAGCATAATCCTAACCGATGATCCTCCCCTCGTCGCCCTGTGAGAGAGCAATCACCGGTTGTATCTAGCACTTGGAAGGGTGTGTTTTATTAAGTATCCGGTTCTAGTTGTCATAAGGTCAAGGTACAACTCCAAGTTCTCCTGTTACCGAAGATCACGGCTATTCGAATAGATTAACTTCCCTGCAGGGGTGAACCACATAACCCAACACGCTCAATCCCATTTGGCCGGACACACTTTCCTGGGTCATGCCCGGCCTCGGAAGATCAACACGTCGCAACCCTACCTAGGCACAACAGAGAGGTCAGCACGCCGGTCTAAATCCTATGGCGCAGGGGTCTGGGCCCATCGCCCATTGCACACCTGCATGTTGCGTACGCGGCCGGAAGCAGAACTAGCCCCCTTAATACAAGAGCAGGCTTACGGTCCAATCCGGCGCGCGCCACTCAGTCGCTGACGTCACGAAGGCTTCGGCTGATACCACGACGTCGAGTGCCCATAACTGTCCCCGCGTAGATGGTTAGTGCGTATAGGCCAATAGCCAGACTCAGATCAAATACCAAGATCTCGTTAAATGTGTTAAGTATCCGCGAACACCGACCAGGGCCAGGCCCACCTCTCTCCTAGGTGGTCTCAACCTGCCCTGTCGCTCCTGTTGGGGAACGTAGTAATTTCAAAAAATTTCCTACGCATGCGCAAGATCATGTGATGCATAGCAACGAGAGGGGAGAGTGTTGTCTACGTACTCAACGCAGACCGACTGCGGAAGCGCTGACACAACGTAGAGGAAGTAGTCGTACGTCTTCACGATCCAACCGATCAAGCACCGAAACTACGGCACCTCCGAGTTCGAGCACACGTTCAGCTCGATGACAATCCCCGGACTCCGATCCAGCAAAGTGTCGGGGAAGAGTTCCGTCAGCACGACGGCGTGGTGACGATCTTGATGTACTACAGCAGCAGGGCTTCGCCTAAACTCCGCTACAGTATTATCGAGGAATATGGTGGCTGGGGGCACCGCACACGACTAAGGAATAGATCACGTGGATCAACTTGTCTCTATGGGGTGCCTCTGCCTCAGTATATAAAGGAGCCAAGGGGGAGGGGGGCGCCGGCCAGGAGGAGGGCGCAGGAGGAGTCCTACTCCTTCCGGGAGTAGGAATCCCCCCCAATCCTAGTTGGACTAGGATTCCCCGAGGGGGAAAGAGCGAGAGGGGGGCCGGCCACCTTCTCCTAGTCCTAATAGGACTAGGGGAGGGGGGAGGTGCGCAGCCACCTTGGGCTGTCCCTTTCTCCTTTCCACTAAAGCCCATTAAGGCCCATATGGCTCCCGGGGGGTTCCGGTAACCTCCCGGTACTCCGGTAAAATCCCGATTTCACCCGGAACACTTCCGATATCCAAACATAGGCTTCCAATATATCAATCTTTACGTCTCGACCATTTCGGGACTCCTCGTCATGTCCATGATCACATCCGGGACTCCGAACAATCTTCGGTACATCAAAAATGCATAAACTCATAATATAACTGTCAGCGTAACCTTAAGCGTGCGGACCCTACGGGTTCGAGAACAATGTAGACATGACCGAGACACGTCTCCGGTTCAATAACCAATAGCGGGACCTGGATGCCCATATTGGCTCCTACATATTCTACGAAGATCTTTATCGGTCAGACCGCATAACAACATACGTTGTTCCCTTTGTCATCGGTATGTTACTTGCCCGAGATTCGATCATCGGTATCCAATACCTAGTTCAATCTCGTTACCGGCAAGTCTCTTTACTCGTTCTGTAATACATCATCCCGCAACTAACTCATTTAGTTGCAATGCTTGCAAGGCTTAAGTGATGTGCATTACCGAGAGGGCCCAGAGATACCTCTCCGACAATCGGAGTGACAAAACCTAATCTCGAAATACGCCAACCCAACATCTACCTTTGGAGACACCTGTATGTCCTTTATAATCACCCAGTTACGTTGTGACGTTTGGTAGCACCAAAGTGTTCCTCCGGCAAACGGGAGTTGCATAATCTCATAGTATAGGAACATGTATAAGTCATGAAGAAAGCAATAGCAACATACTAAACGATCGGGTGCTAAGCTAATGGAATGGGTCATGTCAATCAGATCATTCAACTAAATGATGTGATCCTCGTTAATCAAATAACAACTCTTTGTTCATGGTTAGGAAACATAACCATCTTTGATTAACGAGCTAGTCAAGTAGAGGCATACTAGTGACACTTTGTTTGTCTATGTATTCACACATGTATTATGTTTCCGGTTAATACAATTCTAGCATGAATAATAAACATTTATCATGATTATAAGGAAATAAATAATAACTTTATTATTGCCTCTAGGGCATATTTCCTTCAGTCTCCCACTTGCACTAGAGTCAATAATCTAGTTCACATCGCCATGTGATTTAACAGCAATAGTTCACATCACCATGTGATTAACACCCATAGTTCACATCGACATGTGATCAACACCCAAAGGGTTTACTAGAGTCAGTAATCTAGTTCACATCGCTATGTGATTAACACCCAAAGAGTACTAAGGTGTGATCATGTTTTGCTTGTGAGATAATTTTAGTCAACGGGTCTGTCACATTCAGATCCGTAAGTATTTTGCGAATTTCTATGTCAACAATGCTCTGCACGGAGCTACTCTAGCTTATTGCTCCCACTTTCAATATGTATCTAGATTGAGACTTAGAGTCATCCAGATCTGTGTCAAAACTTGCATCGACGTAACTTTTTACGACGAACCTTTTTGTCACCTCCATAATTGAGAAATATTTCCTTATTCCACTAAGGATAATTTTGACCGCTGTCCAGTGATCTACTCTTAGATCACTATTGTATTCCCTTGCTTAACAAAGTGTAGGGTATACAATAGATCTGGTACACAGCATGGCATACTTTATAGAACCTATGACTGAGGCATAGGGAATGACTTTCATTCTCTTTCTATCTTCTGCCGTGGTCGGGCTTTGAGTCTTACTCAACTTCACACCTTGTAACACAGGCAAGAAACTTTTTCTTTGACTGTTCCATTTTGAACTACTTCAAAATCTTGTCAAGGTATGCACTCATTGAAAAACTTATCAAGCGTCTTGATCTATCTCTATAGATCTTTATACTCAATATGTAAGCAGCTTTACTGAGGTCTTTCTTTGAAAAACTCCTTTCAAACACTCCTTTATGCTTTGCAGAATAATTATATATTATTTCCGATCAACAATATGTCATACACATATACTTATCAGAAATGATGTAGTGCTCCCACTCACTTTCTTGTAAATACAGGCTTCACCGCAAGTCTGTATAAAACTATATGCTTTGATCAACTTATCAAAGCATATATTCCAACTCCGAGATTCTTGCACCAGTCCATAGATGGATCGCTGGAGCTTGCTTATTTAGTTAACACCTTTAGGATCGACAAAACCTTCTAGTTGCATCGTATACAACTCTTCTTTAGTAAATCCATTAAGGAATGCAGTTTTGTTTATCCATTTGCCAGATTTCATAAAATGCGGCAATTGCTAACATGATTCGGACAGACTTAAGCATAGATACGAGTGAGAAAATCTCATCGCAGTCAACACCTTGAACTTGTCGAAAACCTTTTGTGACAATTCTAGCTTTGTAGATAGTAACACTACTATCAGCGTCTGTCTTCCTCTTTAAGATCCATTTATTTTCTATGGCTTGCCGATCATCGGGCAAATCCATCAAAGTCCATACTTTGTTCTCATACATGGATCATATCTCAGATTTCATGGCCTCAAACCATTTCGCGGAATCTGGGCTCATCATCGCTTCCTCATAGTTCGCAAGTTCGTCATGGTCTAGTAACATGACTTCCAGAACAGGATTACCGTACCACTCTAGTGCGGATCTCACTCTGGTTTACCTACGAGATTTGGTAGTAACTTGATCTGAAGTTACATGATCATCATCATTAGCTTCCTCACTAATTGGTGTAGTAGTCACAGGAACAGATTTCTGTGATGAACTACTTTCCAATAAGGGAGCAGGTACAGTTACCTCATCAAGTTCTACTTTCCTCCCACTCACTTCTTTCGAGAGAAACTCCTCTAGAAAAACTCCGAATTTAGCAACAAAAGTCTTGCCTTCGGATCTGTGATAGAAGGTGTATCCAAGAGTTTCCTTTGGATATCCTATGAAGATTTACTTCTCCGATTTGGGTTCGAGCTTATCATGTTGAAACTTTTTTCACATAAGCATCGCAGTCCCAAACTTTAAGAAACGACAGCTTAGGTTTCTTGCCAAACCATAGTTCATATGGTGTCGTCTCAACGGATTTAGATGGTGCCCTATTTAACGTGAATGCAGCTGTCTCTAATGCATAAACCCAAAGCGATAGTGGTAGATCGGTAAGAGACATCATAGATTGCACTATATCCAATAAAGTACGGTTATGACGTTCAGACACACCATTATGCTGTGGTGTTCCATGTGGCATGAGTTTGTGAAACTATTCCACATTGTTTTAATTGAAGACCAAACTCGTAACTCAAATATTTGTCTCCGCGATCAGAATGTAGAAACTTTATTTTCTTGTCACGATGATTTTCCACTTCACTCTGAAATTCTTTGAACTTTTCAAATGTTTCAGACTTATGTTTCATCAAGTAGATATACCCATATCTGCTCAAATCATCTGTGAAGTTCAGAAAATAACGATACTTGCCGTGAGCCTTAACACTCATCGGACCGCATACATCAGTATGTATTATTTCCAATAAGTCAGTTGCTCGCTCCGGAGAACGTAGTCTTAGTCATCTTGCCCATGAGGCATGGTTTGCAAGCATCAAGTGATTCATAATCAAGTGATTCCAAAATCCCATCACCATGGAGTTTCTTCATGCGCTTTACACCAATATGACCTAAACGGCAGTGCTACAAATAAGTTGCACTATCATTATTAACTTTGCATCTTTTGGTTTCAATATTATGATTATGTGTATCACTACGATCGAGATCCAACGCACTATTTTCATTGGGTGTGTAACCATATAAGGTTTTATTCATGTAAACAGAACAACAATTTATTCTCTTACTTAAATGAATAATCGTATTACAATAAACATGATCAAATCATATTCATGCTTCAACGTAAATACCAAATAACACTTATTCAGGTTCAACACTAATCCCGAAAGTATAGGGAGTGTGCGATGATGATCATATCAATCTTGGAACCACTTCCAACACACATCGTCACTTCACCCTTAACTAGTCTTTGTTTATTCTGCAACTCCCGTTTCGAGTTACTAATCTTAGCAACTGAATTAGTATCAAATACTGAGGGGTTGCTATAAACACTAGTAAAGTACACATCAATAACATGTATATCAAATATACTTATGTTCACTTTGACATCCTTCTTATCTGCCAATCACTTGGGGTAGTTCCGCTTCCAGTGACCAGTCCCTTTTGCAGTAGAAGCACTTAGTCTCAGGCTTAGGATCAGACTTGGGCTTCTTCACTTTGAGCAGCAACTTGCTTGCTATTCCTTTTGAAGTTCCCCTTCTTCCCTCTGCCCTTTTCTTGAAACTAGTGGTCTTGTCTACCATCAACACTTGATGTTTTTCTCGATTTCTACCTTCATCAATTTCCGCATTACGAAGAGCTTGGGAATCGTTTCCGTTATCCCTTGCATATCATAGTTCATCACGAAGTTCTACTAACTTGGTGATGGTGACTAGAGAATTCTATCAATCACTATCTTATCTGGAAGATTAACTCCCACTTGATTCAAGCGATTGTAGTACTCAGACAATCTGGGCACATGCTCACTAGTTGAGCGATTCTCCTCCATCTTTTGGCTATAGAACTTGTTGGAGACTTCATATCTCTCAACTCGGGTATTTGCTTGAAATATTAACTTCAACTCCTGGAACATCTCATATGCTCCATGACGTTCAAAACGTCTTTGAAGTCCCAGTTCTAAGTCATTAAGCATGGTGCACTAAACTATCAAGTAGTCATCATATTGAGCTAGCCAAACGTTCATAACGTCTGCATCTGCTCCTGCAATAGGTCCGTCACCTAGCGGTGCATCAAGGACATAATTCTTCTGTGCAGCAATGAGGATAAACCTCAGATCACGGATCCAATCCGCATCTTTGCTACTAACATTTTTCAACACAATTTTCTCTAGGAACATATCAAAATAAACACAGGGAAGCAACAACGCGAGCTATTGATCTACAACATGATTTGCAAAATACTACCAGGACTAAGTTCATGATAAATTTAAGTTCATTTTAATCATATTACTTCAGAACTCCCACTTAGATAGACATCCCTCTAATCCTCTAAGTGATCACGTGATCCAAATCAACTAAACCATGTCCGATCATCACGTGAGATGGAGTAGTTTCATTGGTGAACATCACTATGTTGATCATATCTACTATATGATTCACGCTCGACCTTTCGGTCTCCGTGTTCCGAGGCCATATCTGTATATGCTTGGCTCGTCAAGTATAACCTGAGTATTCCGCGTGTGCAACTGTTTTGCACCCGTTGTATTTGAACGTAGAGCCTATCACACCCGATCATCACGTGGTGTCTCAGCACGAAGAACTTTCGCAACGGTGCATACTCAGGGAGAACACTTCTTGATAATTAGTGAGAGATCATCTTAAAATGCTACCGTCAAACTAAGCAAAATAAGATGTATAAAAGATAAACATCATATGCAATCAAAATATGTGACATGATATGGCCATCATCATCTTGCGCCTTTGATATCCATCTCCAAAGTACTGTCATGATCTCTATCGTTACCGGCATGACACCATGATCTCCATCATCTTGATCTATATCAATGTGTCGTCACACGGTCGTCTCGCCAACTATTGCTCTTGCAACTATTGCTATCGCATAGCGATAAAGTAAAGCAATTATTTGGCGCTTGCATCTTATGCAATAAAGATACAACCATAAGGCTTTTTCCAGTTGCCGATAACTTTAAAAAAACATGATCATCTCATACAACAACTTATATCTCATCACGTTTTTGACCATATCACAACATGCCCTGCAAAAACAAGTTAGACGTCCTCTACTTTGTTGTTGCAAGTTTTACGTGGCTGCTACGGGCTTAAGCAAGAACCAATCTTACCTACGCATCAAAACCACAACGATAGTTTGTCAAGTTGGTGCTGTTTTAACCTTCGCAAGGACCGGGCATAGCCACACTCGGTTCAACTAAAGTTGGAGAAACTGTCACCCGCTAGCCACCTTTGTGCAAAGCACGTCGGGAGAACCGGTCTCGCGTAAGCGTACGCGTAATGTTGGTCCGGGCCGCTTCATCCAACAATACCGCCGAACCAAAGTATGACATGCTGGTAAGCAGTATGACTTATATCGCCCACAACTCACTTGTGTTCTACTCGTGCATATAACATCAAACCATAAAAACCTAGGCTCGGATGCCACTGTTGGGGAACGTAGTAATTTCAAAAATTTTCCTACGCACACGCAAGATCATGTGATGCATAGCAACGAGAGGGGAGAGTGTTGTCTACGTACTCAACGCAGACCGACTGCGGAAGCGCTGACACAACGTAGAGGAAGTAGTCGTACGTCTTCACGATCCAACCGATCAAGCACCGAAACTACGACACCTCCGAGTTCGAGCACACGTTCAGCTCGATGACGATTCCCGGACTCTGATCCAGCAAAGTGTCGGGGAAGAGTTCCGTCAGCACGACGGCGTGGTGACGATCTTGATGTACTACAGCAGCAGGGCTTCGCCTAAACTCCACTACAGTATTATCGAGGAATATGGTGGCTGGGGGCACCGCACACGGCTAAGGAATAGATCACGTGGGTCAACTTGTCTCTATGGGGTGCCTCTGCCTCAGTATATAAAGGAGCCAAGGGGGAGGGGGGCGCCGGCCAGGAGGAGGGCGCAGGAGGAGTCCTACTCCTTCCGGGAGTAGGAATCCCCCCCCCAATCCTAGTTGGACAAGGATTCCCCGAGGGGGAAAGAGGGAGAGGGGGGATGGCCACCTTCTCCTAGTCCTAATAGGACTAGGGGAGGGGGGAGGTGTGCAGTCACCTTGGGCTGTCCCTTTCTCCTTTCCACTAAAGCCCATTAAGGCCCATATGGCTCCCGGGGGGTTCCGGTAACCTCCCGGTACTCCGGTAAAATCCCGATTTCACCCGGAACACTTCCGATATCCAAACATAGGCTTCCAATATATCAATCTTTACGTCTCGACCATTTCGGGACTCCTCGTCATGTCCATGATCACATCCGGGACTCCGAACAATCTTCGGTACATCAAAAATGCATAAACTCATAATATAACTGTCAGCGTAACCTTAAGCGTGCGGACCCTACGGGTTCGAGAACAATGTAGACATGACCGAGACACGTCTCCGGTCAATAACCAATAGCGGGACCTGGATGCCCATATTGGCTCCTACATATTCTACGAAGATCTTTATCGGTCAGACCGCATAACAACATACGTTGTTCCCTTTGTCATCGGTATGTTACTTGCCCTAGATTCGATCATCGGTATCCAATACCTAGTTCAATCTCGTTACCGGCAAGTCTCTTTACTCGTTCTGTAATACATCATCCCGCAACTAACCCATTTAGTTGTAATGCTTGCAAGGCTTAAGTGATGTGCATTACCGAGAGGGCCCAGAGATACCTCTCCGACAATCGGAGTGACAAAACCTAATCTCGAAATATGCCAACCCAACATCTACCTTTGGAGACACCTGTAATGCTCCTTTATAATCACCCAGTTACGTTGTGACGTTTGGTAGCACCCAAAGTGTTCCTCCGGCAAACGGGAGTTGCATAATCTCATAGTTATAGGAACATGTATAAGTCATGAAGAAAGCAATAGCAACATACTAAACGATCGGGTGCTAAGCTAATGGAATGGGTCATGTCAATCAGATCATTCAACTAATGATGTGATCCCGTTAATCAAATAACAACTCTTTGTTCATGGTTAGGAAACATAACCATCTTTGATTAACGAGCTAGTCAAGTAGAGGCATACTAGTGACACTTTGTTTGTCTATGTATTCACACATGTATTATGTTTCCGGTTAATACAATTCTAGCATGAATAATAAACATTTATCATGATTATAAGGAAATAAATAATAACTTTATTATTGCCTCTAGGGCATATTTCCTTCAGCTCCGCCACAAAGTAACAGTCGAGAGCCGTCGGGAACCCAGGCCCACCTCTACCGGGATGGAGCCACCTGCCCTTCAGCCCCCAACTCCGAACAGTACCACAGGTAATGTAACCGTGTAAAGTATATAGTATATGCCCGTGATCACCTCCCGAAGTGATCACGGCCCAGTAGTATAGCATGGCAGACGGACAAGAGTGTAGGGCCACTGATGGAACACTAGCATCCTATACTAAGCAGTAGGATAGCAGGTAATGGTAACAACAGTAGTAGCAAGGACAGGCATTCATCAGGATAGGAATAACGGAAAGCAGTAACATGCTACACTACTCTAATGCAAGTAGTATAGAGAAGAGTAGGCGATATCTGGTGATCAAAGGGGGGCTTGCCTGGTTGCTCTGGCAAGAGAGAGGGGTCGTCAACACCGTAGTCGAACTGGGGGTTCGCGGGCAGCCTCAGGGTCTACCGGAAAGAAGTAACGGAGGGGGAACACAATAAATAACAGTGCAATCAAAGCCTCACAAGGCATAACATGACAATACGTGGTGCTAGGGGTGCCCTAACGCGGTATGAGGTGGTACCGGCGAAGGGGGGAAACCTCCGGGAAAATATCCCAGGGGTTTTGCATTTTTGAACAGATGAACTGGAGGAGGAAAGTTGCGTGTTCGCTATGCTAAGTATGCATGGCGGACGAACGGGCTGCGAAATCGGGTTTGTCTCGTCGTTCTGAGCAACTTTCATGTACAAAGTATTTTCATCCGAGTTACGGTTTATTTTATATTATTTTTAGAAGATTTAAATCATTTTTAGAATTATAAGAATTAATTTAATTAGAAAATGCCATTATGATGCCAGCATGACATCAGGGTGATGTCAGCAGTCAACAGTTAGTTGACTTGGTCAAACTGACACGTGGGTCCCAGTTGTCATTGACTTAGGTTAATTAAACATGATTAGTTAATTTAATTAAGTGATTAGGTTAATTGAACATGATTAATTAAGTTAATTAATTAGTTAATTAACTCTTTAATTAATTAATTAATTA
>NW_024113051.1:0-63533 GCF_003073215.2 Triticum urartu | reverse complement strand
GAATTCTCAACACATGTTCCTGTTTAAAGAAAAGGTTCGTAAATTCATATAATGTTTATTTTTTCTGTGTTTTACTTCTATTTTTATTCTCCTTTCTCTATATCTTTTTTCCCTTCCAAGTTTATTTTTATTTTGGATTTTATTTTGTAAACTAAAAATTCTCAAAAAAGGTTAGAATATAAAAAGTAAGATTTAGAAAATGTTCGGAATTCCAAAATTTTGTTGCTATTTTTATAAAATTCGAAAATTGCAAAAAGTGGCCCATCTTTTAAAAAATCATTATTTTCAAAATTGTTCGGAATTTCGAAAAAGAAAATGGCATTTCGAAAAATGCTCCAAATTTAAAAAATATCCATGGTTTCCAAAAATCTTATGAATTCTCAACACATGTTTCCGTTTTAAATAAATGTTCATGTTTCTATTAAGAAAATTGGTGTTTTCATAAAATATTTTTGAATTTAAAAGTGTAGTTAATTTTTTAAAAACTGTTCAGCATTTAAAAAATTGTTCATGTTTCTTAGAATCAGAAACTTCATACCTTAAAATCCCCTCAGATTTTACAGAATTGAAAGGAATAGTAGATTGAATAACCCATGCGCCTTCTCTGATGTACGATGACGTAACAAAACTCTTAAATGCCCTCGATCAATGAGTGGAAAAAAAACAGATTGATTCCTTCACACGCGGCGAAACCGATAAGCTAAATGTTTCTTTTTCGTGTGCCCACATATAATTCTCACTGACTTTAAATGCACACTATTTTATCTCCCGTTGCAACGCACGGGCATATTTCCTAGTGAAAACATAAAAGAGTATTACACATTTTCTATTTAAATGAGTGTATATTAATGGATGACGTGATCTCTCCGCTATGCTGAACCATGTATATTGTGGATCGGTTACTTGTATTTAGGATTTGTGGTAGTAGAAATTGCGAAAGAATATAACTACTTCCTTCCAAATAGGCGAGCTCCACTCGTCACTCACTCACTCCCCAGTCCCCAAGAGTATATTTATGGACAGGACAGCGCCATGGAACATCCCACAAAAACAATAATGTCGACCATCTACCTTGTGCTCTTCGGCGTCCTCCTGCTTCTGGCCTGTCATGTCAAAAGCCACCCTCCTAGCTATCAAGCAAGAGTGGGGAAACCCCTGGCAGCTTGTAGTATCATGGAACCACGCCAGCTACGCTGGCCACTGCTAGACCGGCGTGGTATGCGGCAGCGGACACACCGGCGCCGTGATGGGGATATCCTTGCCGGGACTGAACCATACCGGCAAGGTACCAGAGTCTCTGTGCGACACTAGTAGAAAAACCCCATTCGTTCCAGTTGATAAGGGCTTTTTGTCCCGGTTGTTGAACCGAAACTAAAGGGTCGTTACTAATGCCCTGGCCCTTTAGTCCCGGTTCTTAAACGAACCGGGACAGATGGGCCTCCACGTGACCGGTGCTTCGAGCCCAGGTAGGAGGGCCTTTGGTCCCGGTTGGTGGCATCAACCAGGACCAATAGGCGTCCACGCGTCAGCATTTCAGGGGCTGGGATTTTTTTTGAAGGAGGGAGGGGGGTGGTTGGGGTTTTGGGGGGTTAATTTAGGTGTTTCATATATTGTGTTAGCTAGCTAAATTAATAGAGAGAAGTGGCTTCTCTTATGTCCGTGCTTGGTCGACGCTACGTACTATATACGTATAGAGAGGACTAGACACGCTAGCTAGCTAGTAAGCAAACGAAGGAAACAGAAGATCATCATGAACATATGCATACAGAGAGAAGTGATATCGACCACCTCTCCTTCTCCGAGAGATTAGTCGAACAACAAGTTCTCGTATATCTATCCGACACTACCGGCTACATATATACAATAATTATCTCTTACAATATAATCTCCTAATTATATATGAACACAGGATCCACATAGTATTCTCCGTCTTCAGCGATCACGTGGTCAAGGAAGAATGCCGCCAATTCCTCTTGAATTGCTCGCATACGATCTGGTTCTAGGAGTTCATCCCGCATCCGAAACATCTAATTTGAACAAGGGGGTCAATACATATATATATGAATAAATGAAACTCAACACAAATGATGGTAATAAAATAAAATTGTGAATATTATTGCTTACGCACTTCATATTGTTCGGCAGAGTACCCCCGTTCACAGGTCGTGTGGCGGATGAACTCGCAAACGTAGTATCCACAGAAATCATTCCCTTGATCCTGCCACAACCACTTTACAATAAATAGAGGTCAATCAAACTGATAATCAAGCATATGCCAAATGGTATTGATGAAACTAGCGCTTGAATCACTAGGAGACGCGCGGAATATGCTACTATAGTACTTACTTTCGGGTGTCTAAATTGCAGCTTCCTCGGCAGTCCCGGAGCTTTTTTGGTGAATTTTCTCCAAACCCTGCCAGACAAAGAAAACAATTACTTGATATCAGGAAATGAACAAAGTTGTTGATATGGTGGATAATGATCGATTTAACTTACTTCTCAAGGATTTGAGTCATGTCCGCGTACTCCTGGGGATATTTTGGTCTCGAGTCTAAGAAGGTTATCAGTCCCTGCTCAAGCTTAATCTCTAGAAGAATATAGTGGAAACTGCGCACGCATGCATAACTCATCAATTACATTACTATAACCTGGACTAATATATAAGGAAAACCGAATATGCACAAGACAGTAACACTCACATGAAGTTGTAAGGAAAGAGTATTATATCTTTGTTTTCATTTATTAAGAACGATCGTAGCAAGTTGGTCTCGGTATCTTCGGCATGATATTTAACGTCAGTTGCATCTATGAGATTTGTGTTAATGAACCCAATATCACCGACTTCTCTTTTCTTCAATTCGGCGATCTTCAATCTGCATAATATAGAGAATAATTATAAATACATTTAATGAAAGAGCTGACCTATATAGAGAGACTTAATGACAGAAGTAGTAGTACTTACAGACAGTAGCAAGTGACCGTTGCTTTCTCGAGGGCCCTTTGATTGAAAAACTAGAAGAACTCCTCAAATGGAACATTCAACAGTTCAATTCCAACGAGGTCATGCTCCTCTCTAACTCTCAGCGTCAAAGTATTCCTTCCCCCAGATTCTCTGCAGGTTTTCATGTACCAATCATGCAATCTTCGCATCATCGTTGTTAGAGATCTTTCATCTTTGACGAGAGGCTTCCCGTACTTGTATCTGTGTACCACCTCCAAGATATCATAATGTACATCGTCGGGCAGGTAATCTCCAAGATTGCTATAACCGGGCACCATCCTCGGATCATTAGCGAGGATGTCGCTAGACACCTTGAGCGGAGGACACGATTGGTTCACTTGTTCGTCGAGGTGGGCAATTTTTTTCCCAGCTCGTTGTTCTTTTAACCTTTGATCACTGACAGTAATTCCCGACCGCTCCGCTTCAACAAATTTCTTTCCAATAATGCGCTCATAGTTGCCTTTTGGCGGAGACTTTGGTGGTTTTGTCAGGGCAGCCAGAGTGCGCTTCGCTTTCACCGGATCTACCTTCTCCTCTGGAGGTGGATGTTTCTTTGCTTTCACCCCTTGAAAGAAGTTCGTCACTTTGGCTCGCGCGATCTTCGCGTTCTCCTCCGGGGTCATCTCGTATGGTAACTTCTCTGGAGTCTTCAGAGAAGGACCGAATCTGTATTGCCTCCCGCCTCTGGTTGTACTGCTAGACGCCGGCAGAGCAGACGGAGCGGCTGCGGCTGTCTTCTTTCCTTGCTTACGATGTGGAGGAGAAGGACTACGACGCGCCGGAGCAGCCAGAGCGGCGGCGGGTCTCTTCCGCCCTTGCTGACGAGGCGGAGAAGGAGGAGGATGGCTGCTCAGGAACCTCCTGTGGCGGTAGGGTGAATAGGTTTGCCATCTTCTTAAGAGTATGAGACTTGATTAATTGCTCTTTAGCTGGCTTCTCCGGAACCTCCTCTGGCGGTAGGGTGAAATTTGACTTCGGCTCAGTCTAAAGATCATCTTTCTGCATATCATTGACATAAGACACCTCGGGTCTTCATTCTTAGGCTTATACCATTGGTGGATGCTGATCGGGATCTTGTCCCTAACAAGAACCCCGCACTGAGCAGCAAATGCTTCATTTGTCCGGATGGGTTCAATCGGTTGGCCGTCGCGCGCGATTGCTGTGATCTCAAACCTTTCATCCGAGCGCAACTTTTTCTTCGGGCCTAGTCTCTTTACCGAAGTTGTGCTCGATCCGGAGGGCTAGAAAAAATAAGAAAGGTGAGAGTTAATTAATATGTGTACACACCAAAACAATGAATGCATCAATTAGCTAGTCAGCACAGGCTTAACTAATATATATACCTGGCCGGACTCGGTTCGGTCACCGGAGCCGTCATCACGGTCTCCTTGCACCGTCATTGGGTCACCGGAGCCGTCATCACGGTCTCCTTCTTGCACCGACATTGGGTCAAAGGAGCCATCATAATCATAGCCTGCTTCTTCACCCTGTCCTTCCAGACCATCGGTGTCGTTGAGAAATGAGAATATGGCATCACTTCCTTGTGAGATTATGTCCCCCAACACCACTTCTGTTGCTTCGTCTCGGGGGGTGTCCATAGTTTCTACAAATATTTACAACATGGCAATTATTATTCAAACATGACAGATGGATATATTAGTGGCAAACATAGAACTAGCTAGCTAATCACAATAAGGAATCATATTAGTGGCCTCGACGCTGATTCTCTAGGGATTGGGGTGGCCTCGACAACGCTTCAAGGGTTTGGGGTGGCCTCGAGAGAGTTTGTCGGGTAGGGGCGCGGCGGGAGGGGGTAGGAGACCGACATCGTTTTTTTCTAGGGTTTGGGTGTCCTCGAGAGTTTTGGTCGAGCGAGAGGGTCGGGGGTTGCTCCCGCGGTATAAGTTATCACAGTCGAGAGGGGTATATATATCGACCGCCCCTTGTGTCGAAGTTATCCGGGAGGGGGTAATATCGACAACGATGACATACATGCACGGGAAAATAATTTTATCTGGGAGGGGGTATATCGACCCCCCCCCCCACATGTTGAAGTTATCGGGAGGGGGATATATCGACAGCGACGACATACGTACATGGGAAAATAATATTATCGGGGAGGGGGTATATCGACGCCCCCTCATGTTGAAGTTATCGGGAGGGGTATATCGACGACGTCAGACCCAATAAAACATAAGAAAATGAAGAAGAAATAAAAAGAGGAGAAGAAGAAAGGAATAGAGGAGAAGATCGAAGAAAAAAAGAAGAAAAAAAAGGGGAGAAGAAGATTCTATTTTTTCTTCTTCTCCTCTATTTCTTTCTTCTTCTTCTCTTCTTTTTCTTCTTTTTTCCTCTTCTTATTTATTTCTCCTCTTCTTCCTCTCCTCTTCTTCTCCTTTCTTCCTCTTCTTATTTTCCTTTTTCCTCTCCTTCTTTTTCTTCTTCTTCCTTCTTTCTAGCTAGATATATAAAACTTTTCTAAAAATGTAACTTTTGCATATATAAAACTTTTTCTTCTTCTTCCTTCTTCCTTCTCTTCCTTCTTCCTAAATATATAAAACTTTTCTAAAAATGAAACTAACCTAAAATTAATGTACTAAAACAGAGAACAAAAAACTTTCTATGAACAAAAAAACATTTTTGACATATGTATTTAGCATAATCTAAATTTTCCTAACTCTTTCACAATTGAAAAAAAATACATACATACATACATACAAAAAACATGTAAAAAATACATACATACATACATATATGAACATACATAAAAAAAATACATATATCTAAAAAATACATACATACATATATGAACATCTAAAAACATATAAAAACATGTAAAAAATGTTTTTACAGAGGGACGGTGTCACACCCTAGCTAGTTCATGCATTAGAGTGTTGCATCATGTCTTCTCTTCCAGAAAACTGAAATGGAGATGACAGAACCCCTGGCACCCCCTCGAAACAACTAGGGTTTACTAAATTATTTTCATTGAACCCAAAATGCCCTTCATAAATGTCACCATCTTTGGTCCTGGCTAAAACCTCTGCCAAAAATGGTTTCATATTTTTGGAGTTCATTTTGGATTTTTGCACCAAGCCATAAATATTTGCATTTGGGCAATTTAAATCCCATAAATATTTTAAAATGACCAAATAACCTTGAAAGTATTTTTAGGCTGTTGAGAATATTTTCAAATGTGCCTCTGAGTATTTTCAGGTTTTTCCTAAATGGAATAGTATTTTTACTATTTCAAAACACAGAACAGGAATAAATAAAAAGAAAAACAAAAGCAGAGAGTAGAGGCTTACCTGGCGCTCACCTAGCAGGCCCAGCCCAGCCACCGCTCCAGCGAGCTGCTTGGCTTGGCCAGGCAGGCAGGCAGGTGCTCGACGCCGGCACCAGCGCGCGCCACGCAGCTGCCCGCCGCCCTGCTTCCTCCCCTCGCCGTTCTGCTGCCCTGGTTCGGTCACCCACTTCTCCCCCGAGCTCGCAGACACGCCTCTTCCTCCCCAGCTCCTCTCCCTCGCTCTCCCGCACCATGGCCGACGCTGCCGCGCCCGCGCCACCGTGATAACCGCGTCCGCCGTCGTCCTCGTGCCACATCACCGTGTCCGTTCGCTCCGCCGTCGTCGACTACGTCGAGCAGGCCGAGCCCTGAGCGCTCGCCCGTTCTAGAGTCGCCCCTGACCCCGTCTTCCCCAACTCCGGCCGCCGAGATCGCCATCATCGCCCGCTCAGCTCTGGCCTTCCCCAAGCCCTCTTCGACGCTTGCTGCAACCGCCGTGAGCTCAGCTCCGTCCTCCCCCTCTCCGTTAACTCTCTCCTGCACCGTTTGCACCGCACCACGTTCAACCGCGCCCGTCGCCGCCGAGTTCGTCGCCAACGTGACTCCGGCCACCCACCGGCCACACCACCGTGACCAACGCACTCACCGCACTCGCAGGAACCCGTAGCACTACTCCACGTGCCTCGCCGTGCCCCGTAGCCTCGGGTTCGACCTCACCCGAGCTCCGACAGCCGCACAGCTCGTCGCCGGCGACGTTTCCGGCCACCCCGAGCTCCACCTCTGCCACCAAACGACGCGGCTTGCTCCCAGCTACGCGTATGTGCTCTCCGCCGTCCATTTGGTCGCCGGAGCACGAAACCCGCACTGCCCCGCCGCGTCTGGCCTCGCCGGCGGCTAAACACCGGCGAGTTTGACCTCGTTTGACCCTGGTTGACCCCGTGTGGGCCCGGGTTGACTTCCCCTGAGTCTATGACACATGGGACCGCTCTGCTAATTAACTTACATTAGCACTAACTAAATTTAGTTAGTTAATTAACTACTGACACGTGGGTCCCACTGGTCAGGTTTGACCTGGACCTGCTCCGTTGACCACTGGCATCACCCTGACGCAATAATTCAATTATTGGAATTATTCTTATACAGGAAATTCCAGAAAATACTACAAACTTCAAAAATTCATAACTTTTAATCCGTAACTCCAAATGCAAAGATTTATATATGAAATTTGATCAGAAAATTTCAATCTTTCCATCTGTAATGGTTTCATGCATGACAAAACACTTTAACCTTGATGTTTAGGTGAAACAAGCTAATGCACTTATATGGCTTAAGAACATAAGCGTTCATTTGAATCCTTGATTCAAATAGACTCAAACCAACTTGTTTCACAATGCATTAGGCAGGACACCTCATATTGCCATGTCATAGCATGCATCATATTATTGCATATTGCCATGTGATGATTGTGTTCTGTGGTGTCTTTCGTGGTAGGTTCTGTCTCTGAGGATATTTCGGAGTATCGAACTGAAGGGCAGTACCCTAATACTACTCCATCAGGCAAGCAGCCACATTGATCATATCGATACAATCCCATGTTCTCGCTCCTGCTCTCATTCACTGCATTAAGACAACAACGTTTCAAACTGCTTGTGCTGCGGTAGTTGAACCCTTATCCTCTGCATGACCTGTCATTGCCACAATAACTAGATGAAACCCACTAGCATGTGTAGGAGTTGATTCACTACAAGAATACCCCTTATAAAGCAACACACATTCTACAACAGTTTAGCTATACGTTGTAAAATTTATAATTAGATACGCATATTAAAGGTTGCAGATATGCGTTGTAGATTTGCATCTCTTGACCCTATCGTGGGACATATGCCAGAAAAACAGGAAAGGAGAGAGGGATGCACGAGAAACAGATCCCCCGTTGCCCCTCCTCTCTCCCAAATCGCCGCCACCAACTGCCTCGTCACCCTCCTCTCCCCCACCTCGCCGCCGGCCCTCCCTTACCCTCCTCCCACCTCGCAGCTCCGGAGGCTACTGGATCCCTGCATCACGCACCCACCCACCAACTTATCCCTCTCACATCCCATCTCTCTCTCTCAATCTATCTATATATCTATCTATCTATCTATCTATCTATCTATCTCTCTCTCTCTCTCTCTCTCTCTCTCTCTCTCTTGATGTGGCTCCTCGTTGAGCCACCTGCGGCGCCTGATTCAGGCGACGTCCGGCGAATCCCGCCATCGCGAAGCACAGCCCCACGTTCCCTCACACCGTGGCGCTCTTCCATGCGGCTAGATTCGGCGGTAGTGGCCACCAAAGCCCACCCGCGACCTTTCCCCGATGGCTAGGGTTTCGGGCATCGGCTCAGGCGCCGGTGGCCATGTCGTCCTCTCGTCCGGTCAGTGAATCCCCTCCCTTGGCTTCGTCCTCTCTCTCTTCCCCTTTCTCTAACCTCTGTTCTTCTCTTTTCCTATAGACTAATCCCTGTCAAAAAAGTTTGGCCCTTGTGCAATTCATTGACGAACACTTACAGGCTTGCAGACTGACTTCCGATCTCCGTTGATTTACATTTATGCATTGATTGCTATTCTATTAAATTAGTAATTATTGGATATCAATGGAGCATCAAAATTTTAAAAATTCTTACACGCTGCTAAGTGCTAACTCATCCATCCTTGATAGATGAGTCATTAATCCTTTCTCTTTTTCTGATGTAGAGAAGCACTACTTCATATATGCGGACCCCATACTAACCAGTCTATTATAAGAGTTACAATATTTAAGGAGGGATCCAGTCTTAATAGATCTCTGTATTGCAGTTTTGATGAGTTACTAAGAAAAGTTTTTTTTGCAATTTCACACTTTTTGGGAGTATGATGGTTAGGTTATGTAGGTGGAGGTAGTTGCTTGCTAATGGTGGCTTTCACGTCCAGCTCAAATACTAGAGGACGTGGACCTGTTGGGGAAAGCACGTACATCTTTGTGTTTAGTGAGAAGGTGAATTAATAATCCACATTGTTTCTTCTCTGATGTTGCTTTGATGCTGTTGATATCATTCAAAACACTGATAAATAAGACAGTATAAATTTTCTTTGTCATTTGGTTATGTGATTGTCCTCTCATACACTGGAGGAGGGTAGTGGAGGCGAAACTGGACCACGACCCCCCCTTCCAAAATTACAAAAAGAATTTTATACTAGGTTTATTCACTACTTTAGCACAGCCCAGGAGATAATGCCCAGTAGAATTCCAGGAACAGCGTCCATCCCGATTCTCCACGGCTCCGATAGACTGCTACTGCAGGGCTAGATCACTACAAGGACACAGCTATTGTGAACCACCGTCCGCTGACATGATTTGAGCGACCGACCGTTGCGAACTCGTCCGTTCGTCTGATGACCTCCTTGGCTCCTCCTCTTTATAGACTTGTTTATCCCCTTCTTATTGATCGGAGGCTTGGAGCTGCACGCCGCTGACGTCGGCAAGCCACCACGCCAGACGGTGGACGCACCAGCACTAGTGTGCACTGGACCTTAATCCTCTTGCTGGGTTGCGGCTCCTTGTTGATTGGAACCAAAAGCCTTGGACACTGCTGGTTGGTGCTTCGTGCTTTCCTGGCTAATTGCTTGGTTAGTTTACTACAGAAAGTCTATGTCCTATTTTTTGATTGGAACAGAGAGAGTAACTGAGAAGCAAGGTGTGAAGATAATTTATTCATATAGATGTCCACGGCATCGGTTAAATGCTGGAAAATTTGATGCATTATAAATTCCTGATTTAGATATATAGCAACAATGGAAACGACATATTATTTAGTCATATAATTATGGGATCCCTACAAATTATTGCTTACACATGTTCTATGATGAGTAGCTTTTTCATGCATATTGCGTGTTTTTAGATGGATTTGGCCCCCTCTTGTATTTTGGTCACGCTCTGCCACTGCTATCATAGCATGCAGTTATTATATATGCACTTGGGTCAAGTCAATGCAAATGATTCATCTATACCAAATACTTATCTACTAATCTAAAAAAGGTACTTATCTACTACCGCTGTACATCATAGTGAAAACAAAACTGAATCCCAGTACCCCACTTAGATGCAATCTACACTTAAGCTTTATGCATGTTCATGTGCAAACATTCATATACTAAAGCTTGCAGAAAGCACACGCACATATACACCGGCAGCGGCTCACTGTTAATCATCATATTACTCATTCGTTATCTAGAGGCTCACTGTTTGTTTGTTCGCAGGTTTCTGAAGAAAGAAATACTCAATGTCATTCGGTGGTTTTCAATGTGCCAGTCTCTACATTTGTAGTACACCATTAAGTTTTACCTTCAACTAAGACTATTTCCGTTGAGGTGATTATTTGTTTATTCCTTTATTGCTTAGATTAGCTCTAACCATTTTTCAGCCTCCTTTTCTGCTCTTATTCAACTATTTATTTACTCCTATCTCGCCAATTGTGTACCTATTATTGTGTGTAATTTAATGTGAGGCGCCGCACTCATCCGTTTCGGCACTACCGAGATGGAGGTGACATCACGGACGGCTGGAGCTGCGAGTAGATTTGTCCAAAATACAGCAGTGTTCGTAGTCATAGTTCTGGTAACTGTCTGCGATCTCCATATGTTAACTGTTTGCGAAGACCAAAATGCAAGTAATGTTCTTCTTAGATGCTCTTTCCCTTTTGATTTGTACATTGCTAAACTGACCACTGAGCTCATACCACTTTGATTCATAAATTGCTGAATTATCCACATGAACTCTTGCTGTCATGGTTTGTAAATTGCTGAATTTCCCATTATGTCGCTTGCACTGTTCCATACAAGTAGTGTCTGTTTTTATGCTTTTAATCCGTCAACTAAGTAGGTACTATGTTATTAGTGGCTTGCTTTTAGGCCACAACCACATCTATTTATTTTTCTCCAAGTCTGTTTATGTTTGTTTTGTGACCTAAAGTAGTATATTGAGTTGTAAGGGAATACTTTCAGGTCGCAACTTTTCTTTGTAATAGTTATAATCTAGGCGGGCAACTAGTGTTTTGAAAGTAATGACCCATTGTAAGAAGTAATGTTTCCTATTTGCTGGGCAACCCATCACTATTTGCATCATGTCAACGCATTGTGTATTAACAATTCATTTTGTTATTCTTTTGTAGATTGAAAAGATATATGGACGATTATATGGGTGCGTGGCAAGTATACTGCAATGATGATGATGATGTTCCCGGTTCACGATGATGACGATGATGGTTGTTTTCAGTTTTAGTTTAGTTGTAGGGATGCTTTTCCTGTTGGATGATGTTCCTCGGTTAAGTTTTAGTTAAGTTGTAGGGATGTTTATGGATGATTTCAGTTTAAGTTTTGCTGTCAAGAGAATATTCAGGTTATGCATCACATTTGGATGTTATTCATCCTGTAATATCAACTATTGTAATCCCACAGTTCTTTTCGATATATGATTTCTTCCTCTCGTGTGTATTTTTTTCTTCCGTCTTGATATACATACTTAGCACCATTATATGGAGCATTAATTTAATTCCTAGCAATATATAAAATATTATTCATATTTTATATATATAACACCTGAAGCTTTGCAAATCCTTTGTGGCCAAGCAATGGGATTTGACCACCAACGTATATGAGTGTTGTAAAATCGGTTTTATGTGTTGTACTCTTGCAACGGTTCCTTTTACCAACAGAAGTATAACCATTGCATTATGCGGTAGCAACAGTGGATAAGGCTACGCATCCTAAACCGTTGGTAAAGATGCTAGCAACACATATATGGACTTTTAGATACAAAAAAATGCGTTGCTATATGAGGGGTCCTATTGTAGTGATTGAGCCATGTATGTGTTTCCTACCTTGCTATGCCTGCTATGCTTAGAGTTGTGTCAGGTCTGGTTCATCTGGGTGATGGGATAGAGTGAAATGGTTACGTCGGTAATGTGAGGGTTGTGTTGAACATGATTTGGTAAAGGTATCGATGAGAGGCCATGTAGGAGTTTCATTGAGGGTTGTTTCATTGAGGCCATCCCTAAGAACTGAGATCTGTATGTGTGATTTAAGAATCAGTTACTACCATACATTGGGATCCTTAATTGACCCTCTCGGCTTCTTAACCACCCTAGTACTCTGTCCAGGAGTTGTAACTAGTTTCTGGTGTTTATAGGTTATGTGTTGGCGGCCGTGCGTAGCGCTGACCCTAGGGGTGGGCTATGATGCGGTAGATACACCATGGCCGGGTATGCCGGGCGCCCGTTTGGCGTCTCGGGACCCTGTACACATCGTTCGGGGCCGTATGTGGAAACCTCAGCCGGACTCCCTGCGGATGGAACCTGGATAGGCGATAAACCTGGACTAGAGACTTGAGTGTTTAGGTAGGCCGTGGCCGACACCCTCGTTGGGCTTCCACTTGAAGGTTGCCGAGTACATGTCGTGTAAACGACGGTAAGTGGTGAGAGTGTGTGTGAAGAAGTACACCCCTGCAGGGTTAACATCATCTATTCAAATAGCCGCGTCCGCGGTAAAGGACTACTTGGTTGCCTACACAGTTCATAGACAAGTTAATGGTTACTACTAAAAGACTCAAGATAAGTGTGAGTTCCGAGGATGACCCTCTCGTAGGATGACGAGGGAAGATCCACGGTGGAGTATTGTGTTGGTGATTAGTGGACTTGTGTGCGAAAACTATTTTACCAGTGGTGTCTCGTAGGATAGCTTAGCCAAGAGTCAAAGTTGGCTTGCTGCAATAACTCCACCACCTTCTTGAGAATGAGCATGTATAGTAGGATCTGTTGTAAGACTTGCTGAGTACCTTTGTACTCATGTTGCTTTAATTACTATTTTCAGACGACAACACCGCCCCCTCCGGCGGGTTTTACGTAGACCTCGACGTCGATGAGTGACTTGCCACCCAGGTGGTGATTCTGGCCATGGAGGGCCCTATGTAGATAGACATGCTTCGTCAAGCATTCTTTCTTTCTAGTGTCTGTAGTCAGACTAATTTACTTCCGCATGTGCTTGTATACTTGTATGACTTGAGTGTCAGGTCATGTGACCCCTACCTGTATGAACATGTTATGTATGGCTCTCGGAGCCTTTAAATAAAGTACTTTGAGTTGTAGAGTTTTGTTGTGATGCCATGTTGTATTTACACATATCGAGCATATTGTGTGTATGATTGAAATGCTTGGTATGTGTGGGATCCGACAATCTAGTTGTTTATCCTTGGCAGCCTATCTTATGGGGAAATGTAGTCTAGTGCTTCCATGAGCCATAGTAGTCCGCTACAGCCCGGTTCACCTGAGTCCTACTGGCCCAGCACTACTTCTCAGGACACTTGACTGGCCGGCATGTGTTTCACTTCGTTCCTGTGTCTGTCCCTTCGGGGAAATGTCATGTGGTGACATCCGGAGTCCTGCCTAGCCTGCTATAGCCCGGGTTCCCGGAGTCCTGTTAGCCCAGTGCTACAGCCCGGATTCACACGCTGCTGACCGACATGCTCGATGTGATTCATGTATGCCTGTCCCCATAGGTTAGTGCCGCTTTGGGTTCACGACTAGCCATGTCGGCCCGGGTTCTCTGTCATATGGATGCTAGCGACACTATCATATACGTGAGCCAAAAGGCGCAAACGGTCCCGGGCCATGGTAAGGCGACACCCGTGGGGATACCGTGCGTGAGGCCGCAAAGTGATATGAGGTGTTACCGGCTAGATCGATGTGACTTGGAATCGGGGTCCTGACAGACGGTGTCGGGGAAGGAGCTGGGCGGCATGGCGGGCGGCGTCGGGGCAGGACCGGGGCGGCGTGCGTCGGGGCAGGGGCGGCGAGCGGCGAGGGAGCGGGCGACGCCGCGGGCGCGCGGGTGATGGTGAGGGCGCGCGGGCGACGGCGAGGACGCGGCTGACGGCGACGGCGAGGGCACGGGCGACAACGACGACGGGGGCGGCGGACGGCGTCGGGGCAGCCTGGCGGCGTCGATGTCGTCGACATCGTCGGGGCGGCAACTGCGAGTGAGAAGTGAAATTTTCACTTGTGTTTGCTTATATACCAAAGCCTTTAGTCCCGGTTGGTGGCACCAACCGGGACCAATGCCACCCTTTAGTCCCGGTTGGTGCCACCAACCAGGACCAAAGGTCAGTTTTCGGCAGCCCAAAGGGCGGGAAACAGAGACCTTTGGTCCCGGTTGGTGGCACCAACTGGGACTAAAGGTGGGCATTGGTAGCAGGTCCCGGTTGGTGGCACCAACTGGGACTAAAGGTGGGCATTGGTGAACCGCTACCAATGCCCACCTTTAGTCCCGGTTGGTGCCACCAACCGGGACCAAAGGCCTTGCGCTGCCCGCGGCCAAAAGTTTAGTCTCACCTCGCTAGTTGAGAGGGGCTCGGGGTGGTTTATAAGCCCTACTGCGGTTGCCCTCTCGAGCTCCTCTCAAATGCAGGCTTATGGGTCTAATCTCACACTATGCTGTCTGTGGGCCTATTGGGCCTTCTGCGGGCCTGAATCCTGCCCCAGGTTGGGTTTTTAGTCATATTTAGGCCGTGGTGGCCCAATAGGTGGCCGTTTTTTATTTTTTTCCAGTTTTTTTGTTTTGATTTTTGCATTATTTATTTTGTTTTGTTTTTTGCTTTATTTTTAATTCTTTTTTGCTTTTAGTTTTCAAATTTGAATAATTAAAATTTGAATTCTTTGAAATTTGTGTGAATCACAAGTTTGTGATTAACTTTACTATAAAAATAGTTTTTTCCCCATTTTTTGTTTTGTTTTTTTATAATTTATTTTCTTTTGTTTTTTGCTTTAATTTTTATTTTTTTTGCTTTTAGGTCAGCAAAATTATAAACTTTCTGTTAGTGACATTAGTTTTAGAAAAATTATAAACTTTCTGTTAGTGCCATTAGTTTTAAAATTTGAATAGTTAAAATCTGAATTCTTTGAAATTTGTGTGAATCACAAGTTTGTGATTAACTTTACTAAAAAAAATGAGTATAGATGCACTATGAATTTAGGTCAAATTCCCTGTATAAGGGCATCTACTTTCACTTTGAGAGAAACTCAACAAGGCAGAGAGGGACGGGCTTATAAACCGGTGTGAGCGTCCTTTGGTTGGCGAGGTGGGACTAAACTCTGACCGCAATGAGGACCAAACAGGGACTAATGGTCATGGGCCAGGGGCAAGGTGCATTGGTCCTGGTTCGTGCGTGGAACCGGGACCAAAACGTCCAGACGAACCGGGACCAATGGCCCACGTGGCTGCCCTGTTGAGTGTTCTTGGTGAGAACATAGTTGACAAGGAGCGAACCGGGATTAATGGTATTACGAGGGCCGAACCATAAGACATTAAAGCATTTCAAATGAACTATTAAAAAGTTGAAAGTTGGCATGGTATCATAATTTCACCCACATAGCATGTGCATGTACAAAACGGACAATGGTATCATACTCGTCTGCTACAAAGTTGGCATGGTATCATCATAATAGTTGTGGGAGAAAGTCTTCACTTTTTCTTTGCTTGTATCATTTGCTTATTGCGCCGTAACCATGGATAATCTTCATCGTTTATCAGGATGCTTGGGTCAGCCTTGACTTTGAAGGGAGGAATTTCATGGAACTTTTCATAATCTTCAGACATGTCTGTCTTGCCCTCCACTCCCACGATGTCCCTTTTTCCTGAAAGAACTATGTGGCGCTTTGGCTCATCGTATGATGTATTCACTTCCTTATCTTTTCTTTTTCTTGGTCTGGTAGACATGTCCTTCACATAGATAACCTGTGCCACATCATTGGCTAGGACGAACGGTTCGTCAGTGTATCCAAGATTTTTCAGATCCACTGTTGTCATTTCATACTATGGGTCTACCTGTACCCCGCCTCCTGACAGATTGACCCATTTGCATTTAAAAAAGGATCTTAAAATCATGTTTGTAGTCAAGTTCTCATATGTCCACTATGTAACCATAACATGTGTCCTTTCCCCTCTCAGTTGCTGCATCAAAGCGGACACCGCTGTTTTGGTTGGTGCTCTTTTGATCTTGGGCGATCGTGTAAAATGTATTCTCATTTATCTCGTATCATTTATAAGTCAATACAGTCAAAGATGGTCCCGTAGACAACAAGTACAGCTCATCACAAATAGTGTTGTCACCTCTGAGACGTGTTTCCAACCAACTGCTGAAAGTCCTGATGTGTTCACATATAATCCAGTCGTCACATCCCAGTACTTTCTCTCGATTTTTCTCCACTGCGACCCGTCAGCGGGTGCTCTCAACTTCCCGTCTTTCTTACGGTCCTCACTGTGCCATCGCATCAACTTGGCATGCTCTTCGTTTCTGAACAGACGTTTCAACCGTGGTATTATAGGAGCATACCACATCACCTTCGCAGGAACACTCTTCCTGGGGGGCTCACCGTCAACATCACCAGGGTCATCTCGTTTGATCTTATACCGCAATGCACCGCATACCGGGCATGCGTTCAGATCCTTGTACGCACCGCGGCAGAGGATGTAGTCATTAGGGCATGCATGTATCTTCTGCACCTCCAATCCTAGAGGGCATACGACCTTCTTTGATGCGTATGTACTGTCGGGCAATTCGTTATCCTTTGGAAGCTTCTTCTTCAATATTTTCAGTAGCTTCTCAAATCCTTTGTCAGGCACAGCATTCTCTGCCTTCCACTGCAGCAATTTCGGTACGGTACCGAGCTTTGTGCTACCATCTTCACAATTGGGGTACAACCCTTTTTTGTGATCCTCTAACATGCGATCGAATTTCAGCTTCTCCTTTTGACTTTTGCATTGCGTTCTTGCATCAACAATGACCCGGCGGAGATCATCATCATCGGGCACATTGTCTGGTTCCTCTTGATCTTCAGCAGCTTCCCCCATTGCAGCATCACCGTATTCAGGGGGCACATCGTCGTCTGGTTCCTCTTGATCTTCAGCAGCTTCCCCCGTTGCAGCATCACCGTATTCAGGGGGCACATAGTTGTCATCATCCCCTTCTTCTTCGCCATCTTCCATCATAATCCCTATTTCTCCGTACCTCGTCCAGACATTATAGTGTGGCATGAAACCCTTGTAAAGCAGGTGGGTGTGAAGGATTTTCCGGTCAGAGTAAGACTTCGTATTCCCACATTTAGGGCATGGACAACACATAAAACCATTCTGCTTGTTTGCCTCGGCCACTTCAAGAAAATCATGCACGCCCTTAATGTACTCGGAGGTGTGTCTGTCAACCGTACATCCATTGCCGGTTCATCTGCGTGTATTATATATAATTAAGTGTGTCAAAAACCATTACAAAACATCATGAATAGATAATTAAGTGACCAAATTAATAGATGTTCATCATCACATTAAAATCAAAGTACATACATAGTTCTCATCTAACAACATATTAATTAAACCATACATTGAAACTATGTAAAACATTTCAATGCGAAAACAAATGCGATCATAATCGCAACCAAGGTAACAATTGATCCAACGGCATAATGATACCAAGCCTCGGTATGAATGGCATATTTTCTAATCTTTCTAATCTTCAAGCGCATTGCATCCATCTTGATCTTGTGATCATCGACTACATCCGCAACACACAACTCCAATATCATCTTCTCCTCCTCAATTTTTTTTCCTTCAAGAAATTGTTTTCTTCTTCAACTAAATTTAACCTCTCGACAATAGGGTCGGCTGGAATTTCCGGTTCACATACCTCCTAGATAAATAAAATCTATGTCACGTTGGTCGGCATAATTTTCATAAACAATAAATGAACCAATAGTTATAAAGATAATATATATCACATTTGAATCATAGATAGGACGAGGGCCGACGGGGACAGATACCAAAATCATCGCACTATATAATAACAAGCAATAAAATAGTAAGAAAATTAGACAAGTATCTATCTAAAGTAAGATTTTTTTTCCAGAAAGAAGATAAGAACAAGAGGCTCACCACGGTGGTGCCAGCGACGAGATCGGCGTGGGCGATCGACGACGGTGAAGACGTGAATGGGACGTGACGGGCCGCTAAATCTAGACAAATCTCGAGGAAAATGGAGCTTTGTGGTCGAGCTTCGAGAGGAGAAAGCTTAACTAATGTGGCTCGGGTTCATCGAACACCTCATGTGCATAGGAGGTGAGCTAAAGCACCACAAAGCCTCCCCCTCGCCGGCCAGAGAAAAAAAGAGCACTGGAGTGCTCTGCTCGCGGGCGAGGGGTATATATAGGCACCTCATTGGTCCCGGTTCGTGGCATGAACCGGGACTAAAGGGCAGCCATTGGTCCCGGTTCAAACCACCAACCGGGACCAATGGTGGTGGGCCAGGAGCCAGGCCCATTGGTCCCGGTTCATCCCACCAACCGTGACCAAAAGGTCCAGACGAACCGGGACCAATGCCCCCACGAGGCCCGGCAGGCCCCTGGCCTCACGAACCGGGACCAGTGTCCTATGGGTCCTGGTTCTGGACTGAACCGGGACTAATGGGCTGACCCGGCCTGAACCGAAGGCCCTTCTTATATTTACTAATTAGAAGCACCAACGGAGACTCTACGTTAATCCTTGGGATTAAGATTATTGTCCATTAGATCTTATTAATAGTTATTAATGGCCGTTAGATGTACATAGAGTCTCCCGTAAAAAAAGATGTACATAGAGTCCATGCGTGATGTCCCACATGTTCCTCCATAGAGAAAAAAAATCACAGGTTGCCAAAGAGCAATTGACGTGTTGTCCTGACTACATGGTCCATACATCCTAACTAAACATGATTTATCCCTAAAAAAACTAAACATGATTTCTAAAATTTAGAAGAAAAAAAGGATGGACGTGATGCTAAAAAAAGTTGAACGTGATTTCTACCCTACCCTATCCTCACGTTCGTTTACTCCTTGCAGTTCGTCGCCGTCTACCCTATTCGCTTGCCATGCTCCTGCCTGAGGTTTCCGCCGCCTCCCAGGCGTTCTCACTTCTCGCTGAAGCCAGCCCAATACAACGATGGATTATCAGATCGCCGTCATAGATGCAGCCGACCTCACCAATCAACCCCTTCCTCAAGGCTCTAGCGACCACATCCCACCTCCCACCGCCTCAGCTTCTGAAGTTTGTGCGAGGATTTGCCGCAACCTCCTCTCCCGAACTAGCCTCTCCTTCTCCAACGGTTGCTTGATTGAATCGGCGGAACGACAGGACGCACATAGATTTTCTACTTCGCCTCACACAAGTATATACATCTCCCTGTATCTCCCTTCCTCAAGAATTGTTTGTCAAATATTTTCATCGAATCGATATAGATGGCTGCACAAATTATGTCATGTTGAGGTTTTTATGATTTTTTATCTTTTAATTATCTAAGCAATGGCATCAGCGCCAACCTAGGAGTTAAAACTAATTAAGAGCTGCAGGTTTTTCACAGATCAAACAGGAACGCTGCAACAGTACTGGCCTGGCTTCCATACTAATAAGCAGATCCATGCTAAAAGAACCCGGGAAGAAGTAACGTCATTCTTATTTTCTAGGCACATCTATTGCATCCATTGGTAGATTTTCCATTATGTGTAACTTGACATACATATTATGTCCTAACATAAAACTGTTGTATAAAGATCATTGTGGGATGTGTTCCATCATTGATAATATCTATTCCACTCAAACTAAGAATAATACATATTTTCCTTCATTATTCTGGAAGGTGTTGGAGGCTCAGAGTTGCATATTCTAATAACATAACGATCAATTAATTGACTAACAGGATTATGACAAATACACAATAAGATCAACCATTGTCTGTAAAATTAGCATCAAACTTGCCGGGAGCAGTGAAGCACCAATAATGGTCAACTCTATAGTGCGCTGGAGGAGATGGATATATATATTTCTAAGGGTGTTGGAAGATGTACGGGTGGAGTAAGAAGTAAGTACTATTACATAATTGCTTCGGCTTCGCCGAGTATTTTAGAATTTTCTTCTGTTTAAGAAAGCTAATACTTTGTGAATGCCCAGGTTCAGAACAATGTACTTCAACTTGCGCATCATTAGTCAGAACGTAATTAGACACATACAAGTTGTATTTTTTTCATGTCTCATATGAGAATTTCTGTATGTACTGTTTCCTTATTTTTTGTACAGAAAAAGGTTGAATCGGTCCTGGATTCACGTGAACGATTTCGATAAGAATTAGTTAGTACAATTCCAGCTTACAGGAAAAACTATAAGTTATACAAATTATAGACGGAAGGTACATGTAAGTGGAGGAGGCTGATGGCTTGATGTATATTATGCAAGATTAAACTTTCTGTCTAACGATATAAGTAGATCAATGCTTATGAAGGCACACTGATAGAAAAATATCACAGTTTTTTCTATATCACTAAATTGAGCTTTCTGCTCAACATGGTCTACAATTTTTCAGCACATGGACTATATCGACTCGATCCTGCAGTGCGATCTCTTTGGCTTAGCATGAACGATGCCTGATAACGGGAGTATGGCGGGGCCACACAGGGCATGTTATGTATCCTCATCCTCTGTAGTTCCTCTATTTTAAGATCATTGCTCTTTTAGATGCAACCATTCTCATTAAATTTTAACGTGCTTTTCCATATGATTGCAAAATGCACAACACTAGAAGCTAGACAATTTTGTTGAGAACAGGATATCCTACCTGGTGCTTTGTTATTCATCTCATATCATCGTGTGGTTCGTACGTTCTTATTGTTACAGTTCGAACTAATTGTCCATGAATCATGATGGAAATAGCTTTCCACAGAGGTGGATCTATTAAAGCTTTACTACTTTAGAACTATACAGATAATCTGATAGAAGTAACAATGGTATTATTAATATATTAATCTGTTGCTTCTTATTCCCTTTTACTTCTATTGGTTTGCACCTAGGCTTTAAATTAGTCATATGATTGGATTTGTAATTTATTTGTTCTTGATATTACAAAATTTGCAATATCATTGGTCAAAATAAAAAAGGGTAGGGGCATCATTTAATTTTGTGAAAATAACTTCTTCATGTGTTCTATTTTTTTCAAGGTATATCGTGATGCATGAATCCTTAAAGTCTATTGTAATATGCTTCATCTCTTTGTGACCGGGACTATTTATTTTGTGACATACTAATTGATATAGGTCAATGCCTTCCAATAATTTTTCATATTCAATTTATATAACCCCGGATGATAGCTCAGGATTAACATTAATACATTGATATTGTTGTGCCAGTTATATTATACAAGTAGAATGAATGGATGGAAGCACACAACAAATATTTTGAATTGTTTAGTGCATTGTGATACAAGGGGTTATTAAACAAAACAACCAACTTTACTCTGTCCAGTCATTTAATTACTACCCCATTCATGTTTGTAATATTAATCATTCTCAATTACATGGTATTTTGTAGTTGAAATTCCACTATCTGTGAATGACGAAATTGCACTAAGAAATGTAGAGATAACAGTCCCCTGTCGTGTACAAATAAAGGGTTTGTGCCATTGCTTAGAAAATACTATCGACATGCACTAAAGTTTCCATAACACAAAAGGATTGGGTACCGGGTAATAGCCAAGAACGAACATATCCATGTATACTGGGGAAAAAGAAGCTAACTGGATGAATTGTAGGAAGAAAGTAACTGAGTAAACTATTTCACGGCTTTAGAGTCATCTTTCAGTTCATAGTCTTTGTTTCTCTTACAACCACCAATGGTGTTTATAAAACAATTACTAGCCCGTGCAGTTGCACGGGTCGATGACTAGTTTCTACTAGTGCGACCTGCCGAGCCTCAGCCGCCTCGACCTTGCCTACAACAACCTCACCGGCGAATTCCCCGGCGCCCGGCTCTACAATTGCTCCCAGCTTCGCTTCCTCGATCTCTCCAACAACGCCTTTCATGGGGTACTTCTACACGACATCAGCCGCCTGTCGCTGGTGATGGAGCACACCTCAACCTGTTAAGTAATCAGTTCCAGGGCGCCATGCCGGCGACGGTGGCCAGGCTGCCGGCGTTGAGGTCGCTAATTCTTGACACCAACCAGTTCACCGGGCGTACCCTGCTGCCGAGATAAGCAAGCTCGCCGGGATCGAGCAGCTGACGCTTGCCTGGAACCCGTTCTAGCCGGCGCCAGCGCCGCTGGAGTTCGCCAAGTTGACCAACCTGAGCTACCTCTCGATGTCTAGTATAAACATGACCGGCGAGATCCCGAAGGCCTACTCGAGCCTAGCGAGCCTCCAGCTGATCGCCATGGACTATAACAAGCTCACCGGCGAGATCCCAGCATGGGTCTGTCACCATCCAAAGCTGGAAGCTCATGTCCGTGTACCTGTTCGCCAGCGGACTCACCGGGGAGCTGCCACGCAAAATGACGACGTTGAATTTGCTACAGCTTGATGTGTGGTCAAACCAGCTGTCCGGCAAGTTCCCGGCAAAGATATGGTCATTACCAACATTGAACACGGTTTCACCGGGGCTTTACCCACCAAGATACGTTAGAACATCCGATGGAACCGGCCTGCGGGTGTTCAGGGCGGTAAACACCTGCTCTCCGGCGAGCTACCGGCTGCATATACTATATTGGTGCTACACTATCACATGTTGTTTTTCTTTAGGTGATGGGAGGGTGCGGGAGATTGCTATGTTTTTATAGGCCGGTTGCTGTTGATTTATTTGAAAAATTATTGGCCCGACCAAAATAATGAACCAAATTCAAAATTGAATATCTCAACTGAATGAAAGAGCTTCAAAGTGGGAACATAGAAAATTAGAAAAATGAATGGGAGGGCCCTTGAGAAATTGTTGACCGGGTCAAAATAGGCCTGAACCAATTCTAAATTGAAGATCCTAATTAATTCTGAGGTCTTAAAAATTATGAAGCATAGTGGTCAGTATAAAAGAATTGGATGAGATAGCTTTGAGAAATTGTTGACCTGGTCAAAATCGAGCAACCAATCTCAATTGGAGACCTCAATTGAGACACTTTTAAACTAGGAAACGTAGTGTTATAGAAGATGAGGCCCTATACTGTTCATCACAGCAACACTGATCGTTCATTTTGCTGATCTAAGGGGTAATATTAATCCATACTAATGGATTAGACACGTAGCATTCGTGGCAGAAATGGCTAAATTGAAACAGTTGCCAACAAGTTTTAGAGCATCCACTGCCGCCGAGTCACCCCTCATTTTTAGACATCCACGATCACATACCTCAGATGTCACATCCTAAATCCATACTATACCATGCAACAAAAAAAAAGCTACGTACGTACCACGTTACAGAGAGCTTGAAAGCGGCTTCTGAGCAAGTGTGTCGTCTCCATACTTAGGCTTTAGCTCTTAGTTCCCCACCCCTCTGCTGGTTGCAGTTTCGCCCTCTCATTGTTGGATGGCATTCGCCGCACTGCTGCCTCATCCCATCTGATTTTATTGGTTTCGGTATGCTGCCAATACCAAAAATTGAACAAACCAAATATGAATCAAATGTCCATACAAAATTTCGAATAAAAATTAAATAAACCAAATGGAATTCATGAAAACCGGACAAATATGAATCAAACACCATTTTTTTCACTAGTATTTTACATAGCACAAGGTAAACTGCCTAGCCCTAGTCTTCCTCGCCCGATGTGGGCAGCTCCATCTCCCACGCCCTACACCCCTCGGAGCCCACCGCCTGGTCGTGGAGGTCGACGATCAAGCCGGACTGACCCGTCTCCGTGTCGTAGCGGCCTGGCACAAATGACGCACAGCTGCCGATAGTGGCAGCACTTTCGCCCGTCTCTGCATGTGCCACCGTAGCATCCGCCTCTGCCATGACTTGCTACTGCCACCGCATGCACTGGTCCGTGTGGGTGTTGTGCGTCGGTTCATAGGGCTCTCGCTTATGGTCGAAGAAGGCCGGGTCCTCCACCACCATGGCCTCGACGACCTCATTGTTGACCCACTCGCTAGCGACCTGCCCCACCGCCATCGAGTGATACACAAGGAGATTGAAGTTGTGGCATTGGTCCTCGTCTACCATTTGGAACACCGGCACCAGCGGGGGCACCGACTGCTCCTAATGCTGCACCTCCATCATGATGGTGGCATAGAGTGCCTGCGCATGTGCAAACGTGAATCCGGTGACCGGCATGGGTGTCGGGTCATCATCGGGTGCCTCCTCCATTATCGAGTCATCGTCCTCTAAGCTCTCCTCCAGCAAACTCAATGATAGTCCGGCCTCTATGCATTGTGCACGTCGGGCCTGCCAGCTGTTTGCAAGGGTTGTGATATCGTGCTTCTACACCAATGAGAGCCACTTCCACATCATGTCACCACTAATCGTCATTGCATTGAAGAAAGCCTTTCGTGGAGGTGCAAGGAGGATGAAGTGAAGTGGAGGTGTTATTGTTCATCTTGTGTGCGACAATGTTTAAATAACTGCTGCTGGCTAGGGCAAGTGATGGGTAATTTGGATGCGGGTGCTGAAATTTCTTTCTCGGCCGCCGCGCCTGTTCATTGTTAGCCAGGCAGACAAGCGGGCAGCTGGCTTCAATGCAGTAGGAAGCCGTCCTGTTGCCCCGTCCGGTCACATAGCTCTGAGCTGGCATTGAACACAGTGTGGAGGATGGCTGACGCGGCGCAGGCGGCGCTGTCGGCGGCCATGCCGCTTCAATGTAGCGCCGTATGGCTGCCATGTATGGTTATGCCCACTCTGGACCAACATGAATGTGGTCCCAATAGCCAAGGTATGGTTGGAGCTGTTGTGTGGGAGAGGAAGCCATCGCACATGAGAGGTTTATGGGTTAGACTGTTTCGTCGAATTGATGGGCATCTCCATAGCCCGTTGATTAGCCTCGTTGATGTGAGACTTCCTCCTTTTTTGTCTGCCCACATAACCCCTACCGTTACACCTTATTCCACCATAGTGCTATATCCATAGCTTGCGCTCATGTATTGCGTAAGAGTTGAAAAGGCTGAAGCGCGTTAAAAATATGAACCAATTGCTTGGCTAAAACCGGGGTTGTACATGATATGAATATTTTGTGTGGGGAAGATGGAGCATAGCCAGACTATATGATTTTGTAGGGATAACATGCTTTGGCTATGTTATTTTGATAATACATAATTGCTTGGTTAGCATGCTTGAAGTATTATTGTTTTATGTCAACATTAAACTTTTATCTTGAATCATATTAAATCTGAACATTCGTGCCACAATAAGAAGAATTACATTGAAATTATACTAAGTAGCATTGCACATCAAAAATTCTGTTTTTATCATTTACCTACTCGAGGACGAGCAGGAATTAAGCTTGGGGATGCTTGATACGTCTCCAACGTATCTATAATTTTTTATTATTCCATGCTATATTATATTCTGTTTTGAACATTATCGGGCTTTATTATACACTTTTATATTATTTTTGGGACTAACCTATTGATCTGAGGCCCAGCCCAGAATTGTTGTTTTTTTGCCTATTTCAGAATTTCGCGGAAAAAGAATATCAAACGGAGTCCAAACGGAATGAAACCTTTGGGAACGTGATTTTCGGAACGAATGTGATCCAGAGGACTTGGACCCTACGTCAAGACATCAACTTGGGCGCGCCCTCCACCCTCACGGGCCCCATGTTGCTCCACCGACATACTTCTTCCTCCTATATATACCTACGTACCCCCAAACTACCAGACACGGAGCCAAAAAGCTAATTCCACCGCCGCAACCTTCTGTACCCGTGAGATCCCATCTTGGGGCCTTTTCCGGAGCTCCGCCGGAGGGGCAATCGATCACGGAGGGCTTCTACATCAACACCATAGCCTCTCCGATGATGTGTGAGTAGTTTACCTCGGACCTTCAGGTCCATAGTTATTAGCTAGATGGCTTCTTCTCTCTCTTTGGATCTCAATACACTGTTCTCCCCCTCTCTTGTGGAGATCTATTCGATGTCATCTTCTTTTGCGGTGTGTTTGTTGAGACCGATGAATTGTGGGTTTATGATCAAGTTTATCTATGAACAATATTTGAATCTTCTTTGAATTCTTTTATGTATGATTGGTTATCTTTGCAAGTCTCTTCAAATTATCAGTTTGGTTTGGCCTACTAGATTGATCTTTCTTGCAATAGGAGAAGTGCTTAGCTTTGGGTTCAATCTTGCGGTGTCCTTTCCCAGTGACAGTAGGAGCAGCAAGGCACGTATTGTATTGTTGCCATCGAGGATAACAAGATGGGGTTTATATCATATTGCATGAATTTATCCCTCTACATCATGTCATCTTACTTAAAGTGTTACTCTGTTCTTTTGAACTTAATACTCTAGATGTATGCTGGATAGCGGTCGATGTGTGGAGTAATAGTAGTAGATGCAGGTAGGAGTCGGTCTACTTGCCTCGGACGTGATGCCTATATACATGATCATATCTAGATATTCTCATAACTATGCTCAATTCTGTCAATTGCTCAACAGTAATTTGTTTATCCACCGTAATACTTATGGCCCCCGGGTCTATTTTCCATCATAGTAATCTCCCGTCAACAAGTTATTTCTAGCGCCGTCTTTATTTTGCTTTCTTTACTTTGCATCTTTATCACAAAAATACCAAAAATATTATCTTATCATATCTATCAGATCTCACTCTCGTAAGTGACCGTGAAGGGATTGACAACCCCTTTATTGCGTTGGTTGTGAGGATTTATTTGTTTGTATAGGTGCAAGGGACTCGTGCGTGGCCTCCTACTGGATTGATACATTGGTTCTAAAAAACTGAGGGAAATACTTACGCTACTTTGTTGCATCACCCTTTCCTCTTCAAGGAAAAACCAACGCAGTACTCAAGAGGTAGCATCTCACTCCCGGTTATCTCAGCATTAGCGAGCGCCGACACCACATCGATAGCCTGACTGGACAACACCGGCTCCTCGGCAGCCCCAGTGGCGGTAGTCGCCCCGACGACCACAGGCGGAGGAGGATGCCGTTGACGAAACCGGCCACCTCGACCACCATGATGACCGCGGTAGCCTCCTCGCTGCCGATAGCCTGGGCCAGACGCCCCCCAACAAAACCACTCGGAGGACCGAGAGATGGTCTCTCCGCCGTCCCGTCACTCTGCCATGCATATCCTCGGCCACCGCCAGTCGACAAAGAACCTCGGTGCTGGCCATCTCCATAGGCATTGTACCCATCATCTCCCCATTGACCCCGGGCCTTCCCGAAACACCTCCAGCACCCGTGTTTTGCTGTGGCGGCGCCTGCGTCTGCATCGGCCCAGACCGATTCTGATCCGAGTCAGCCTCGCGACATAGTGCGGCGTGGGGGCCGGCCGAGGCTGACCAGGTGTCACATCCTGATTCCCCGGCGCCGGCGGCCTGGGTACGGTCGCACCACCCCCGTCCGCTGCGGTCACGCCACCACGTCCTGCAGCCACACTCGCCATCCCAGGGCCGACCGCAGTACCCGGGCCAGCTGCAGCCGCCGCCGGCGGCATACCTCGACCGGACCCAGAGACTGGTGGCGGCAGCGCACCACAGCCGGAACCAACACCCGGCGGCGGTGCACCACGGCCATTGCCACTGCTCGGCGGCGGCGCACCCCCGACGCAGCCTGCCCCGGTATGCACGACGGTGTTCTTTCCTGGCTGCAGACCAGCCCCGCGGCCCGCCATAGCCACCAGGGGAGGAATCCGTCTAGCGCGTCCAGGACCCGAAGAACGCAGCCGATGCGCCTGATGCAAAAAAAACCCTAGGACTCGGGGTAGACGAACGCGACGTAGATGGCGCTGGGATGCATGCGACGTGAGTTTCGCTATCGATAGGACCCGGACTCACTTGGGCCTCATACCCAATAGTCCGTGGCCCAACGACCTCGAGCGAAAGAACGTCCAAATCCAGCCCACTACGGCCCAAGATCGATTTCAGACGATAACGGCGAGCCGTCGCGATCTGGATCGGCTTGCTCGCCGGCTTCGCCGCCGCGGCCAACACCGGTGCCGATCTCGGCCCTTTCCGACATGGCTTCTTCCTCCTCTTAACCTCAATCCATGACTCCGGGCGAATCAAATTGAACAAAGTTAAGTTAGGGAGATTTACCTTAGGCAAGGGGCCCTTCCATGGCCGGACCGCCGTCGCCACCGTTCTGCGATGCACGACCCAACGAACCATCTCCTTCCTCTCTCCAGCGTGTAGTCCAATCCTAGCCGGATCCTCGGGTGGCAAGATTTTTTCGACCGTCGTCGCCACAGATTAATGGTCGGATGTTTCTAATTTTTGTGGGATTTTCTACCCTATTTATCTTTTTCTGCCTAACCCATCAAGCACTTTTTATATATAAATAGATTCCCAATCCCATAAGAATTTGTCCACACTTTGGGAATTTGTACTTTTTTGCGGGTCACTTTGGGAATTTATACGAATGATGTAATATCCTTGTACAACTTCGTTTAGCCTAAACATCTCTAGGCTTGGCCTAACTTCAATGAACATTCAGGCGGCGGCCACTCGCAAAAAGAAAGGTCAAAAGGGACGTGCCGATTGAGGGGCGAAGGTGCGTACGACTGGTTGTGGAAAAGCGTGACACAATCTCCACCAATGGAGCACGTTGGTGGTGGATCGGAGAAAAACATGAAACACCCAATAAGTGAAAAATGGGGAGCAAAAGTGTGTGTGTCAAGAAAGTCAGTGCCTTGTGTTGAACTTTGTCAGTCAAGTTTTCTTTAGAGGACTAGGTATCTTTACTTTGATAGGGGGTCCTACCAAAGGTCAAGAAATGGCCATCAAAAGGCTTTTGGTCAGACTTCCACACAAGGAATAGTAGAGTTGAAGAGTGTACTGGTTCTACTCCATCCGTCTCTAAAAATAAGTCTTTTTTAGATTTCAATGCGGACTACATATACATACATACATACATACATACACACACACGCACACGCGCGCGCACACACACACACATATATATATATATAGTGTTACTATTCATCACCTAGGGTGCAGAATAAGTTATTCTTCACCCGAGATAATCTTACGATCATTTCATAGTTAAATTACGTTTGGAATTCAAATAGTTACATTTATATTGATTCACTACGTAAAATTTGACATAAGAAAATAAAAATATAGGTCATAAGACAAGAAAATTTGTAGTTTATGTGTAAAGACTATGTTTTTACGTTTGTAATTTTACATAACATAAAATATATTTTACGGCGATCATATATTTTCTTACGATCTCTTTTTACGTCGGAAATAAGACAAAACTTACGGAATGTAAAGTTACGGTGCATTGATGGTAAAATAGAGGGGAGGTGAAGAATAACTATTTCTCAACCAGGGTGACGAATAGCGCGACCCTATATATATATATATATAGGGAGAGAGAGAGTGGATTCACTCATTTTGCTTCGTATGTAGTTTTTATTGGAATCTCTAAAAAGACTTATATTTGAGAAGAACAGAGACAGTAGTTGTCAAGCTTCACTAGAAGAATCTTGGGGGACTTGTTGGTCTTTGCTTCGAACAACATGAGACTTCTTTTGAATATACCAAAAAGGCTTTCGTCCCGTTTTACATATAAAGCACCGATCATTAACATAATGGTACAAACGCACACCATCACAACACACGCATACACCCAAGGCAGGCCAGCCCTTCGATGCAAGTAGAGGCCAAACGACGAGGAGAAGAAGAGAAGGTCGTAACGGCCCGACCGAAGACGAGACGCCACGGACAGAGCCGCAAGCCACCGTGTAGCCACCGCTCCACCGAGAGGCAACCGCCCCCGCACCTCCCCAATCCGCCGACCAGCACAACCCACGCCGCCTGCCGGAAAAATCGCGTTGATCCGGCCGGCATGCCCCAACCTCCACCAGCCCCAGCCCACCTCTAGGCCCAACCTAGTGGAGAAGGAGGCCGAGCCGGAGCCCATAGCGAAGGAGCCCGCCAGAACCCGCCCGCTGCAGCCCGTGGCCAGATTTGAACCAATGCCGCCACCACGGGCACATAGCTGCTGTGCCACCGCCGTCGCTCACCACGTCGCCGCAAGCACACCGCCGCCGCGGCACCGCCGAGCCCACACACACCCGCCGCCGCCACCACCCGGACAGGCCGCCTTGCGCTGGCCACCCCCAAGCGGCAAAGAGAGGGGCCTCGCTGCCAGCCACCGCGAGGGGCTTTGCCTCGGCGGCTTCGGCCGGGGCGAAGGAGGAGGGCTGGGAGGAGGGGGGAGGCCGCGCCGCTGCCCGAGTCGCCCACGGTGGGGGGGGGGCGATGCGGGGGCTAGGAGGAGTGGCGAGTAAATTCCATGAAACTACCACTTTGAAGGCTATGTTTGCAGAAAACACCATGTTGCATATTTTTGCAGAAAACACCATGTCTTGTGTAATCATTTAGCAAAAACCACTGATCGGCGGATCAGCCGCTGTTAAGTCAGATTATGACAGATGGGGCCCGCCAATCAGGCTGACGTGACAAAAAAATTTCACAACGCTACATTGAATCGTTTTGCTCCACATGGCCCCGTTTCTCAGTGTAACACTTCTCTCTTAAGCATTTCATCAAGCAGCTGCCTTGCAGCACACAAGTCGACAGTGGGGCGGGGTGGGCGGTGGCCTCTGCCTCGGCCAGGGACAGGACGAGGCAATGGCGGCTCAAGCAGCAGCAACAGTACTGCGCGCAGCAAACAGCAGCAACGACATGTGCGGTGAGCAGCAGCAGTGAATGATGTCTACTACACAATTTGTTCTTGTAAACTCGTGTTGGGCCTTCAAGCGCAGCGTTTTGTAGGATAGTAGCAAATTTCCCTCAAGTGGATGACCTAAGATTTATCAATCCGTGGGAGGCATAGGACGAAGATGGACTCTCTCAAGCAACCTTGCAACCAAGTACGAAGAGCTTGTTGTGTCTCCAACACACCCAACACAATGACAAATTATATATGTGCACTAGTTCGGCAAAAAGATGGTGATAAAAGTGTAGGATGGATAGTAGATATAAATTTTTGTAATAGGAAAATATAAAAAAGCAAGTTAGCAAGTATTAAAAGTGAGCAAAAATGGTTAACACAAAATGAATGGACATAAAAGGATGATGTATGAAGAAATATGGAAGTCTTCTTCCTTTAATATTAGGTAAAGATAAAGATAAAGATAAAGATATGATGCTTGTCATATGTACTCGGTAGCTTTCCAATTGGTGTATGGTTCATATGGGAAGTTCATGTTATTTCGTGACTTTGATCTATCCACAGATGTTGATGACGTGTCGAAGAAGATTTGGTTCTTCCAAGGAGCATTGTGGTCTAGGAAAAGAAAATGATACCTGGATTAGTGTATTCACTTGACGCTTATCCAAGTTCTGAACTTTTGGTACTGGCTATTTGGAAACCATTGAATCTGTCAGCATTTTGGATGTACTTGCTTGATGCCATGTCGAAGAACTATGAAGTGTTTATGTGTGCGCGTACAATTTCCACTCACATCTTTGAAGTTGCCCAAGGATATGAGTGGCTTAGGGATTCTATATTTAGAAATGATGAATATAGCTCTACTTGCTAAGTGGTTCTGGAAAATGGAGAAAGAGGAGAGATTATGGCAAGATGTCATAAAGAGAAAATACGAGGGGGATAGATGCCTATCCAGGGGCACTAAAAAACCTGGAGATTCTCAGTTTTGGTCTAGTCTGATGAAAATTAAAGAAACCTTCTTTAGATTTGTGAGAAAAGAATTGGGAAATGGGGAAAATACTAGATTGTGGGAATATATATGGATTTATGATAAAAGCCTTAAAGAAGCTTATCCTAGGATCTATGACTTGTGTTTTGATCATAATATTACAGTAGCTGAAGCCATTCAAAAAGGTTGGAGAGGATTTAGGTTTAGGAGGACTTTATATGGGGAAACCCTAGAACCATGGAATAGTCTGAAAAGTAGATGTGAGGAAATTGAAATGAAGGGTGATAAAGATAATACAATGGAATACTTCGACTCCATGCACAACCAGGGGGGAGGTTGTACATCCATACAAACACGGGGCATGTGCTATGGTTGTTGTTCTGGTTGCCAAACGATGTTCCTTGCATCACATTCGAAATACCGATAGAAGTAGTTCAACACTCTCCACTGGCTTCCATCCTTGACGTGTCTCAGCTTCGGATCATCTTCATCGTCGGGCTTCTTCCTCTCCGTATGCCAGGGCATGAGCTTTGCTTCCTTGGGATCTACGAACTACTGCTGGAGATGGGGAGTGATCGGTAAGTACCATACAACTTTCTGGGAACATTTCTTCCCGGCCTTCTTGTATCGAGAAGCATTGCACACCAGACAGCTTGTTTTTTCCGCATGCTCCTTCCGATAAATTATGCAATCTTTGATGCATGCATGGTATCTAACGTGCTGCAGATCAAGAGGGCACATGATTTTCTTCGCCTCATCCACACTATTAGGACATAGATTCCCCACGGGAAGAACATCCTTTAGGTACTTGAGATGCTCATCGAGGCTAGTGTCGGTCCATTTGTTTTTAGCCTTCATCTTTAGGAGTTGGAGCGTGAAACTCAAGCGGGTCACCTCAGGATTGCAACCATCATACAATGGAGTGTTCGAGTCTACCACCAGTTGCTGTAGCTTAGCCTCATCTCTAGAAGTAGCTCTCTGAGTACTCGTCTCCTTGCGAAACAGTGCTTGAACATGAGGGTCCCGCACGATTGAACTTAGTACCGACGAACTCTGCGGCGTGGAGTCAACATTCTCTCCGCCGCCATGTCCGACCCCTTCTCCGCCGCCATGTCCGGCCCCTTCTCCTCCGCCATGTCCGGCCCCTTCTCCGCCGCCATGTCCGGCCTCTTCCCCGCCGCCATTATCGATCATCTCTTCGTCTTGCCCTGTGCCGTCATTGCCTGCCCCATCGGCGTCCTCAACATCATCATCCTCATCTTCAATTATCCACCGAGTATAGCCATCCATGAAACCAGCCATGAGAAGGTGCACTTCGACGTGACCATCGTCATAGGGGTCGAGCCAAACTATTCCTTTGCATCTTCGACATGGACATAAAACCTCTGTCAGGTTATTTTCATACATGTCCTGCACCGCCGACCGCAACCACCTGTCCACCATCGTTCCACTGACCATCATGAACGCATGCACGGTAATAATAAACAAATTTATTATAAAAATGCATGCATGCATCAAAGTCATACAAAAATTCAGCATGACCTTCCTTAAAAATAGGACATATAGATCTAGAGTTTGCCCGGAATTCGCCGAAACGGAAATAAATCGACATTTCGGCAAAACATAGGCAACTCACAAGCACACAATTCGGCGTCAACTCATGGCACACACACAAGTTCCATCATATCGCCCGATTATCATATCGCACACACATACACATATCGCCCGATTATTGCAAAAGTATGAATTTTTAATCACCTGTATATATCTCGAGATCGAGCATACGGTGGAGATGATGATGTAGTAGGGACATCAAAAGTGGAAAAATCTCTTCTTGACAAAGCTAGATCTAGATAGGGGGTACACATGTCACTTCACTAAATGCTACATCTACCTAGCTAGCTAATTTGGGAGGAGACAACTTCAACTAGTGGAGGGGGAAGGAAAAAGAGAAAGGAGATGCATTAATGGAGGTGGTGTAGTTAGCTAGGAGTAATAAAGAGAGAGAAAGGTAGGTAGAAGAAGGAGAGTAATGGGGGGAGAAGTAGTGAGGAAGAAGCAAAGTGAAGGAGAGAGGAGGTGGGAGGTGGGGAGAGTGAGGAAGAGGGGGTGGGGGGGGGGGGGGGGGGGGGGGGGAGGGGAAAATGTGGTATATGCTGCGGCTTAGCAGTAGGGCGGGTGGCAAACCGCGCTACTGCTAAAGTAATAGCAGCAGCGTGCTTCTAGCACACGCGATACTACTAAACAGGGCCCACCAAGTGGCCTGTTTCAAAATTAGCGGTAGCGTGACAAAAAAGCGCGCTACTACTATTACCTTATCAGTAGCGCGGTTATCTCGAGCACGCTACTGCTAAACCTAGGGTGGCGGGAACTGTCGGTGGATTTTAGTAGCAGCGTGGTTCCAACGGGCCGCGCTACTACTAACTGGATAGCAGTAGCGCCTCTTTTTCTCCGGCGCTACTGATGATTAGCAGTAGCGCCTGTTTCTATACCGCGCTGCTGCTAAGATTCTATGTATAAGGTTTTCCCTAATAGTGATAGGATTTCAAGAGCCAACTCGGAAGATAGGTTCCAGAGGGAGTGACTGATCGCATTACAGTAAGCCTTTAAAGCAAAAAAGATGGACGGACCCCAAACAAATCTGCAATTATCATAGCCAAATAAAGAATTTATTCAAAACCATGCATGATAATATATCAAAAGATAGAATGGGAGTACAAGAGATGCCATGACCGTTTTATTATTATTATAATCCTTAAGATCTCTACTCCTAAGGGAGCAGTTGGTAGTCTCGCTTCCAGGTTTTTTTAGTCCCATCTCCCATGGTTTTTTTTCGTCCTAAAAAAATCTACGAAATTTCGTATGTTAACCAAGGACAACTCCCACCTCCCAGGTTTTTTTTCGTCCCACCTCCCATGGTTTTTTTTGGTACCTCGTCTCACCTCACACTAAGCCGCCACGAACCGCAAAAACCGCCTACCTTAGCCAAATCAACAAATCTCTCTCATTAATGCAATTTTCTTTAGGAAACAAATAATAGATTCTTTCCTACCATAGCCAAATCAACAGATCTCTTCTATTAATGCAATTTGCTTTAGCAAACAAATAATAGATTTTTTTTCTACCTTAGCCAAATCAACGGATCTCTCCCATTAATGCAATTTGCTTTAGCAAACAAATAATAGATTCTTTCCTACCTTAGCCAAATCTATGAAATCTCTCTCATTAATGCAATTTGCTTTAGGAAACAAATAATAGATTTTCAGGAAACAAATAATCTCTAATCTCTAATAATTTCTACTCCTAATGAAGCAGTTGGTAGTATCCTCCCACCTTCCATGGTTTCTTTGGTACCTCCTCCCACCTTCGTTGGTTTTTTTCGTAGATTTTTTTCGTCCCCTCCCCTCACTTCATCGGTTTATTTTCGCGTTACCCTCTCACACAACGAAAGAAATCTAAACAGATCAGAACTTTCCATACTGGCGCAAGTTATTTAGTAATGTAGAATCAATCACGAACAATCTCTAAAGATCAAATCTAAATTAATTAACCTTACCTTAAATCACTCAATTACATTAATTAGAAAACAAATAATTGATTTTCAAAAAATCGCTCAATCACGTAAACCTTACCTTAACTCACGGATGGTAATCAATCTCCAAACAAAGGAAACAATACATCGAGGGAGCAGTAAATAAACTCCCTTTCTTATGACATGTATATGACCTTTCCTTCCCTCTACGTTGTCGAGCGTTCTTGATTCTCGAGGCCGATGCTTGGGCTGCGTCACTGGGTCGCGACGGTGCTGGAGGACGAGGACGGCGAGGCCGGGTGCCGCGGCACCGCGTTGTCCGCGGCCGGTGAAGGGGGCAAAGAAGGGCGGCTTTCCTGGCCCTGGCCATGGCCGCGACCCTGGGAGTTGGTGCGGTGGAAGTGGCACTTGAAGGACACGGTGTGGGTGGCCGACGCGCAGACGCGCTTGGAAGCGGGCCCGTGGCCCGTGCCGGACGGCGCCGACGCCGACCCGGGCCACCTCCTCCGCGTATTCTTGGAGCTGTGGCTGGCCGATTTACATGAAATTAATTCCCTCAGTTGTGGTGGCAAATATAATACACATAATCCATATTGTTATGTACTAGCGTGTGTGTGTGAAATAGATGGATTATGGTCCCGTACCCAATAAGATGGATATGTGTGTGTGTTAGAGAGAGAGGGAGAGGGGGAGAGAGTGAGGAAGAGGGAGGCAGAGAGTGTGTGTGAGGAATTGATGGTAAAAAAGGTCGCCAATGTCACTTGATATATATGAAAATATTAATATTGAACTTTTAAAGTTAATGTGGCCCCGTTGCAACACACGGGTGTTCTTCTAGTACAATTAATGTCGCATCAACATATTTTCTCCCGGATAAAAACAAACATTATATTACTGAGAAATATCATGTGGTGCTACCAACGCACTGTTCAGTTTAACCAACATGGCCAATTCATTGTTTTCATTGACCAAAGCCCCCACGGCAGGCATATCAACTAGCTCAGAGCCGCACTCGTTGATACAATCATATGCCATATCCACACAACTGACAAGCTCACTGGACTGTAGCTTGTCCTCATCGCCTTGGTAATCCCTGATCATGGCATCACATATCTTCAGGACGCTCAACACAGTGTCATAATCCACCTCACACAAGCTGAGGACGCACATTGGCACTGTGCCTTTCCTGGTGTTTTCCAACATTTTCTTGACCGTGCTGCCGGTAGCAGTGACTCGACCCCTAAGGATGTCATCAGCGATTAGCAGGAGTTCACGGAGGTCCATAGCTTTAGTGCTTCGATTGTCTGACTTGAGGGTTGTTAAGCAGAATTCCTCTGTGACAGGATCCACATGGGGGTTGTTGAACGAGGCGTTCTTGCACGCTCTTACCATGAGGTCGGTCGCCTTGGGCATGCCACCACCAGAGTTATCGGCTTGAGACATCATGGTCATAGAAAGGAGCATGAAGACAATGGCGGAAAAGATGATGGTGGCCATCGGTGTTCGTGCCATATATTGTTGCAGTACTTGCCAGAAGCCTTGTGAATTGTACTACCTAGAGAGGTGGGGATAAATGGATATAGAAGAGTGTCTAGGGGAAGTTTGATGGATATGACTGATGGGAGGTTGAGATATATTTATACTGCATAAGGTACTAAGGTTGGGTTTCATAAATGCATTATACAATGGTTATGGATATGCCTATTATTGGTGTCCCAATCTGTGCAGAGATATGTTAATGCTGATTTTGGATCTCCTTTATTCATGATGTTTATTCTGCACATCTAGCTTCCATAGGTTCATTAATGCAACACATCTTGATCACGGATATCCAAAATATTAGTGTCCAGTGAATGCACACAAATATGTTGATACTCAGTTTGGATCCCCTCGCATTAATCTTATATTTACTAATTAGAAGCACCAACGGAGACTCTACGTTAATCCTTGGGATTAAGATTATTGTCCATTAGATCTTATTAATAGTTATTAATGGCCGTTAGATGTACATAGAGTCTCCCGTAAAAAAAGATGTACATAGAGTCCATGCGTGATGTCCCACATGTTCCTCCATAGAGAAAAAAAATCACAGGTTGCCAAAGAGCAATTGACGTGTTGTCCTGACTACATGGTCCATACATCCTAACTAAACATGATTTATCCCTAAAAAAAACTAAACATGATTTCTAAAATTTAGAAGAAAAAAAGGATGGACGTGATGCTAAAAAAAGTTGAACGTGATTTCTACCCTACCCTATCCTCACGTTCGTTTACTCCTTGCAGTTCGTCGCCGTCTACCCTATTCGCTTGCCATGCTCCTGCCTGAGGTTTCCGCCGCCTCCCAGGCGTTCTCACTTCTCGCTGAAGCCAGCCCAATACAACGATGGATTATCAGATCGCCGTCATAGATGCAGCCGACCTCACCAATCAACCCCTTCCTCAAGGCTCTAGCGACCACATCCCACCTCCCACCGCCTCAGCTTCTGAAGTTTGTGCGAGGATTTGCCCCCTTGAACGTGATTTCTCCCCTCCCCTAGCCTCACGTTCGTTTCCTCCTTGCAGTTCGTCGCCGTCTACCCTATTCGCTTGCCATGCTCCTGCCTGAGGTTTCCGCCGTCTCCCAGGCGTTCTCACTTCTCGCTGAAGCCAGCCCAATACAACGATGGATTATCAGATCGCCGTCATAGATGCAGCCGACCTCACCAATCAACCCCTTCCTCAAGGCTCTAGCGACCACATCCCACCTCCCACCGCCTCAGCTTCTGAAGTTTGTGCGAGGATTTGCCGCAACCTCCTCTCCCGAACTAGCCTCTCCTTCTCCAACGGTTGCTTGATTGAATCGGCGGAACGACAGGACGCACATAGATTTTCTACTTCGCCTCACACAAGTATATACATCTCCCTGTATCTCCCTTCCTCAAGAATTGTTTGTCAAATATTTTCATCGATTCGATATAGATGGCTGCACAAATTATGTCATGTTGAGGTTTTTATGATTTTTTATCTTTTAATTATCTAAGCAATGGCATCAGCGCCAACCTAGGAGTTAAAACTAATTAAGAGCTGCAGGTTTTTCACAGATCAAACAGGAACGCTGCAACAGTACTGGCCTGGCTTCCATACTAATAAGCAGATCCATGCTAAAAGAACCCGGGAAGAAGTAACGTCATTCTTATTTTCTAGGCACATCTATTGCATCCATTGGTAGATTTTCCATTATGTGTAACTTGACATACATATTATGTCCTAACATAAAACTGTTGTATAAAGATCATTGTGGGATGTTTCCATCATTGATAATATCTATTCCACTCAAACTAAGAATAATACATATTTTCCTTCATTATTCTGGAAGGTGTTGGAGGCTCAGAGTTGCATATTCTAATAACATAACGATCAATTAATTGACTAACAGGATTATGACAAATACACAATAAGATCAACCATTGTCTGTAAAATTAGCATCAAACTTGCCGGGAGCAGTGAAGCACCAATAATGGTCAACTCTATAGTGCGCTGGAGGAGATGGATATATATATTTCTAAGGGTGTTGGAAGATGTACGGGTGGAGTAAGAAGTAAGTACTATTACATAATTGCTTCGGCTTCGCCGAGTATTTTAGAATTTTCTTCTGTTTAAGAAAGCTAATACTTTGTGAATGCCCAGGTTCAGAACAATGTACTTCAACTTGCGCATCATTAGTCAGAACGTAATTAGACACATACAAGTTGTATTTTTTTCATGTCTCATATGAGAATTTCTGTATGTACTGTTTCCTTATTTTTTGTACAGAAAAAGGTTGAATCGGTCCTGGATTCACGTGAACGATTTCGATAAGAATTAGTTAGTACAATTCCAGCTTACAGGAAAAACTATAAGTTATACAAATTATAGACGGAAGGTACATGTAAGTGGAGGAGGCTGATGGCTTGATGTATATTATGCAAGATTAAACTTTCTGTCTAACGATATAAGTAGATCAATGCTTATGAAGGCACACTGATAGAAAAATATCACAGTTTTTTCTATATCACTAAATTGAGCTTTCTGCTCAACATGGTCTACAATTTTTCAGCACATGGACTATATCGACTCGATCCTGCAGTGCGATCTCTTTGGCTTAGCATGAACGATGCCTGATAACGGGAGTATGGCGGGGCCACACAGGGCATGTTATGTATCCTCATCCTCTGTAGTTCCTCTATTTTAAGATCATTGCTCTTTTAGATGCAACCATTCTCATTAAATTTTAACGTGCTTTTCCATATGATTGCAAAATGCACAACACTAGAAGCTAGACAATTTTGTTGAGAACAGGATATCCTACCTGGTGCTTTGTTATTCATCTCATATCATCGTGTGGTTCGTACGTTCTTATTGTTACAGTTCGAACTAATTGTCCATGAATCATGATGGAAATAGCTTTCCACAGAGGTGGATCTATTAAAGCTTTACTACTTTAGAACTATACAGATAATCTGATAGAAGTAACAATGGTATTATTAATATATTAATCTGTTGCTTCTTATTCCCTTTTACTTCTATTGGTTTGCACCTAGGCTTTAAATTAGTCATATGATTGGATTTGTAATTTATTTGTTCTTGATATTACAAAATTTGCAATATCATTGGTCAAAATAAAAAAGGGTAGGGGCATCATTTAATTTTGTGAAAATAACTTCTTCATGTGTTCTATTTTTTTCAAGGTATATCGTGATGCATGAATCCTTAAAGTCTATTGTAATATGCTTCATCTCTTTGTGACCGGGACTATTTATTTTGTGACATACTAATTGATATAGGTCAATGCCTTCCAATAATTTTTCATATTCAATTTATATAACCCCGGATGATAGCTCAGGATTAACATTAATACATTGATATTGTTGTGCCAGTTATATTATACAAGTAGAATGAATGGATGGAAGCACACAACAAATATTTTGAATTGTTTAGTGCATTGTGATACAAGGGGTTATTAAACAAAACAACCAACTTTACTCTGTCCAGTCATTTAATTACTACCCCACTCATGTTTGTAATATTAATCATTCTCAATTACATGGTATTTTGTAGTTGAAATTCCACTATCTGTGAATGACGAAATTGCACTAAGAAATGTAGAGATAACAGTCCCCTGTCGTGTACAAATAAAGGGTTTGTGCCATTGCTTAGAAAATACTATCGACATGCACTAAAGTTTCCATAACACAAAAGGATTGGGTACCGGGTAATAGCCAAGAACGAACATATCCATGTATACTGGGAAAAAAGAAGCTAACTGGATGAATTGTAGGAAGAAAGTAACTGAGTAAACTATTTCACGGCTTTAGAGTCATCTTTCAGTTCATAGTCTTTGTTTCTCTTACAACCACCAATGGTATTTATAAAACAATTACTAGCCCGTGCAGTTGCACGGGTCGATGACTAGTATGTCTAATCAGCATTGATATGTTCTAAACATCCTTTGGTATACCCATTTTGCTATTTTTATGTCGCTTTCAGGATGGATCAAGTGGCCCCTCATCAAGTCCATCGTTGCACAAAACGTTCCTGCAACATTTGAGTTTCAAAAACATCTGCAGAAACTTACGAAGAGTTCCCCAGTGTGCATTTACACACATAACTATTGTACAACGCACTAGGTTAGAAATAATTATTCCTAAATCAACTATTGTACAACAGATGTACCTTTACAATAGTTGTATGCCCCTTCTAAAAGTCACTGTCGATTTTAAGCGTTAAATGACGCCTAGAAGACAAAGGGTACCTCCCACGCTATTCATCAAACGAACACCATCAAATGTCCATCGATGTTGGGATTAAACCCGACGTTCTGTCCGGATACATGTATGTGTACGTCTCCGACTAGTGTAGGAATTAGATACCTCGTAGGACTTGTACTAGGCAGGCTAGCAGCTAATATATATATACGTGTATCCAGCCCCTGTAAACAACACCGTGAGTTGAAGGAATAAACTCAAGGCTCGATACGAGCATTTGGCAACCGAGCGTTTCGCGTGCGTGCGTGTATTACATCCAGCCAGAATCGATCAAGTAGATTAGGCTTTGTACGCGCGTGTGGAATTTGCTTCGGCCAGCGGTAGATCAATCAGGCGCACCTGCTTTGCTAGTTGGAGGCTAGCTTTGTATTGCGCTGGGTGGATTGATCGGACGAAGCTAGCTTGCGTTGCTTAGTCGTCGTCTGTAGTCGGTCGTCACCTGTCTCCGGAAAGTACTTGGCGGCATGGACTGAGCCAACAATTGGCATCAGAGCAAGATTGATCTTCTAGTAACGGAGGATCATGACGGACGACGAGAAGACCAAGCAGTTGGCGGAGTACTCCGGTGCGGCTAAAGTAATTGCTGCTCCGGCGAGTTCGTCGTATCCACGGTTTGATCGCGAGAACTTCGGGGTCTGGAAGGCCCTCATGGAGTGTGGTCTCCGCGCCAACGAGCTATGGGACGCGTTGGATCCCGGAGGCGACGCGTTCAAGAAGGAGGGAGCCGAGCACCGGAAGGATCGGCAGGCGGCGTCGGCGATTTACTCGGTGATGCCGATGGATGTCCTCCAGCACCTAATCGCCAAAGCAACGGCGAAGGAGGTGTGGGATACGCTGAAACTCATGTTCGAGGGACATACCCGCGTCAAGCAAGCCAATCTCCAAACTCTCCTAAGGAACTACGAGACTTTGGTCATGGGCGACGATGAGTCCGTGGACGCGTTCGCTTCACGGGTGGCAACTCTCGTCAATCGGATTCGCGCGCTTGGATAAAACCTCACTGAGACCTCGGTTGTCCGACGGTTCTTGCGCGCGGCTCCTCCCCGGTACCTGCAAATTGTCATGGCGATCGAGCAGTGCGTCGATCTCACGACTCTCTCCATCGACGATCTTGTCGGACGGTACAAGCCTCACGATGAGCGGATGCGGTATAGTCTTGGGGATGGGAGGAACGACGAGTTTGTGATGCTCACGAAGGCGCAGTGGATCGCCCTAGAAAAGCAAGGCGGATCCAGCATCAGCAGCAAGAAGAAGGGGAAGTAGCGTTCGGCGAGAAAGAACTTCACCGACTCGGACGACGACTCAGACGATGAGGCTGCACCACCATCGAGGAGAAAGCTTGACATCAGGAAAGTGAGGTGTTATAACTGTGGCCTCCTCGGTCACTTCAAGGCTGACTGCGAGGAAGCACCGAAGCAGAAGGCGCTCATGGCCCATCAAGGAGATGATGGTGACATGATGTTGATGAGCGAACTCGTGGATGAGCAGGATCCAGGTCTTCAACCGCCGGCTAAAGAAATTGTCGCGCTCGTGGAAGGAAAAGTTCACCTTCATAATCATGGTTCGGAAACTCGTATCGATGCTACTGTTGCGGGAGGTGACTCCGAAAATTGCGTCGATGCTACAGACGTAAGTGCTAACTTTGCTGGATTGGATGCAGCGAAAGCAGCGTGTGCTCAATCATGGAGAAGCAGTTTTTGTGTTGGTCAACTGGAAGAGAGGCCCATAAACAACCCCAAAACCGACACGGAAGTTTTTACTTTAGGCGAAGGCGTGGCGCCAGAAGTCCACGACACAATGCGTCTCGGTGTGGTCGTACCAGCGACGAGGCATGACACGTGGCAAACTGTGCTTGGACCTGACGAGTGTGGCACGTACGTGGTGTCTGACAGTGCAAGAGGGAGTTGCACGGACATGGAGAGTCGCTGCACATCCGACGTCGTGAGTCCAGGCGGTAGTGTCACGCACGTGGCAACGAGCGGCAAGCCGGTCAGCTCACGCGAGCAGGTGCCTGAAGCAAGGCATGGCATGTCTACGGCTCCCACGGTTTTGATTGCTAGCAGTCCAGGAGATGGGCCGTTGCTGTCTACAGCAGGCTGGCTGCAGCAAGCTTTACACCAGGATGTCCACTACCACGTGTTGACCCAGCATGGAGAGAAGTGGGGCAAGGCCCACGTGATGGGCTAGAAAATAAGCCAGCCAACGAAGGCTCGCTTGAACCAGATAATAGCAGCTCATGCGCTGCAGGCTCTTCAAGAAGCAGCAGTTTTGGAGCGTCAGAAACGTCAGTAACAGAGGTTTTGGCAACTCCAAAAGATGTGGCGACGCCTTCGAAAGTACTGGAGAAAAGGACACGTCCATCTACAACCGATCATCTACAGTCGGAGTTACACCCATATTCGAAGAAATTTCTTCGGACGATTGATCCGGTAATGGTGAACGGGAGTGGGCGACGGTGTCTAGCAAACACCAAGGAACCGGTGGAATTCGAAGACGCAAATAAGCAGGAATGTTGGCGTCATGCTATGAAAGAAGAGTTGGGGTCGGTCCATGACAATAATTCATGGGAGCTTGTGGATCTTCCCAACAATGAAAAGGCTATAGAGCTCAAGTGGAATTCAAGGTCAAGAACGATGTTGAAGGGTGGATGAAGCACAAAGCGAGGTTTGTGACCAAAGAGTATGTGCAAGAGTAAGGTGTGGACTTCGAAGAAGTGTTCGTTCCCATTGCAAAGATGGATTCGGTGAGATTACTCATCGCTCTCGTGGCTCAGGAATCATGGAAAGTACATCACATGGATGTAAACTCCGTGTTTTTGAAAGGCAAGATAGAAGGAGATGTGTATGTTAATCAACCACCGGGTTTCATCGAAGAGGGAGAAGAGCAGAAGGTACTGAACTTACACAAAATCTTGTATGGGCTATGGCAAGGACCTCGGGAGTGGAACATCAAACTTGATCGAACGTTGATTTCTCTTGGATTTGAGAAAGCCCCACTAGAGCATGCAATGTACAAGAGAGGTGAAGGAAGGGATCGTCTACTAGTTGGCATCTACGTCGATGACCTATTAATTACTGGAGCAAATGAAGGGGTGATTGCAAAGTTCAAGCTACAGATGAAAGAGCTTTTCAAGATGGATGATCTGGGTCTTTGGAATTACTACCCCGGGATAGAGGTACATCAAAAAACGTAGGGGATCACACTATGCCAGGAGGCATACACAAAGAAGGTACTTGAAAGCCCTGTCATAAGAGATTGCAATCCAGTTGATGCTTCAATGAAACCGTATCTTGAGCTGAGCAAGAAGAGTAAAGCACCCGCAGTTGATGCAATAGAGTATATTGCAGCTGCCGTTGCGGTGTGTAAATGTGTGTGGCTAGCGAGACAAAAGGGTGATCTCATGGATCGAGATCCGGAACAAGTGGTTCTTAATGTTGATAGCAGGTCTGAAAGTTTTCTACGTGAAGATCCAGTGCGGCATGACAGGAGCAAGCACATTGGTACGGTGTATCACTACATAATGAACTGCGTAGAAGAAGGTAAGATGAAGGTTAACTACATTCGCACCGATGATCAGCTGGCGGATATGCTAACCAAGGCTTTGGACCGAGAGAAGTTCTTGGAGATGCAAAGAAGGATCGACGTCGGAGCTGTAACGTGACGATGTCGTGTTCAGGGGGTGATTGTTGGGATTAAACCCGACGTTCTGTCCGGATACATGTATGTGTACGTCTCCGACTAGTGTACGAATTAGATACCTAGTAGGACTTGTACTAGGCGGCTAGCAGCTAATATATATATATATATACGTGTATCCAGCCCCTGTAAACAACACCGTGAGTTGAAGGAATAAACTCAAGGCTCGATACGAGCCTTTGGCAACCGAGCGTTTCGCGTCCGTGCGTGTATTACATCCAGCCAGAATCAATCAGGGCTTTGTACGCGCGTGTGGAATTTGCTTCGGCCAGCGGTAGATCAATCAGGCGCACCTGCTTTGCTAGTTGGAGGCTAGCTTTGTATTGCGCTGGGTGGATTGATCGGACGAAGCTAGCTTGCGTTGCTTAGTCGTCGTCTGTAGTCGGTCGTCACCTGTCTCCGGAAAGTACTTGGCGGCATGGATTGAGCCAACAATTGACATCAGAGCAAGATTGATCTTCTAGTAACGGAGGATCATGACGGACGACGAGAAGACCAAGCAGTTGGCGGAGTACTCCGGTGCGGCTAAAGTAATTGCTGCTCCAGCGAGTTCGTCGTATCCACGGTTTGATCGCGAGAACTTCGGGGTCTAGAAGGCCCTTATAGAGTGTGGTCTCCGTGCCAACGAGCTATGGGACGCGTTGGATCCCGGAGGCGACGCGTTCAAGAAGGAGGGAGCCGAGCACCGGAAGGATCGGCAGGCGGCGTCGGCGATTTACTCGGTGATGCCGATGGATGTCCTCCAGCACCTAATCGCCAAAGCAACGGCGAAGGAGGTGTGGGATACACTGAAACTCATGTTCGAGGGACACACCCGCGTCAAGCAAGCCAATCTCCAAACTCTCCTAAGGAACTACGAGACTTTGGTCATGGGCGACGATGAGTCCGTGGACGCGTTCGCTTCACGGGTGGCAACTCTCGTCAATCGGATTCGCGCGCTTGGATAAAACCTCACTGAGACCTCGGTTGTCCGACGGTTCTTGCGCGCGGCTCCTCCCCGGTACCTACAAATTGTCACGGCGATCGAGCAGTGCGTCGATCTCGCGACTCTCTCCATCGACGATCTTGTCGGACGGTACAATCCTCACGATGAGCGGATGCGGTACAGTCTTGGGGATGGGAGGAACGACGAGTTTGTGATGCTCACGAAGGCGCAGTGGATCGCCCTAGAAAAGTAAGGCGGATCCAGCATCAGCAGCAAGAAGAAGGGGAAGTAGCGTTCGGCGAGAAAGAACTTCACCGACTCGGACGACGACTCAGACGATGAGGCTGCACCACCACCGGGGAGAAAGCTTGACATCACGAAAGTGAGGTGTTATAACTGTGGCCTCCTCGGTCACTTCAAGGCTGACTGCGAGGAAGCACCGAAGCAGAAGGCGCTCATGGCCCATCAAGGAGATGATGGTGACATGATGTTGATGAGCGAACTCGTGGATGAGCAGGATCCAGGTCTTCAACCGCCGGCTAAAGAAATTGTCGCGCTCGTGGAAGGAAAAGTTCACCTTCATAAGCCTTGAAGTAGATCAATCAGGCGCACCTGCTTTGCTAGTTGGAGGCTAGCTTTGTATTGCGCTGGGTGGATTGATCGGACGAAGCTAGCTTGCGTTGCTTAGTCGTCGTCTGTAGTCGGTCGTCACCTGTCTCCGGAAAGTACTCGGCGGCGTGGACTGGGCCAACAATTGACACACGTTCGAACGTGTTCATGGACAGCCAGGCGGTGTTGGCCCTCCACTAGCTTTTCCTCTCCACCTGAACCAATCATGCGGCAGTAATTTGTACTCCCCCCTGTACTCCCCCCCCCCCTCCCCCCCCCCCCCCCCCCAATGGAAAAGAAATCCATGTCTCTCCCGAAACCAAATTGAGTCATGTATCCGGTGTGCTCAAGGGGCTTATGGCATTGAAATTAGTTTCCTCGTCTGGATCAGGTATTCGGGTTCATTTTCTCGAAAATACTAGATGATAGCCCACACATTGCAGCGGAGATTCGTAGAGAAGAATCAATGCACTGCTGAATGTTTAAAACCATACAATTCAAATAGAAGATACAAATATTGAGTTATATGACTGGAGTAATCGATAAGTGCATTGGTAACTATTCATTGACTTTGCAGTTCGTCTTGTCATCAGTAAGAATGATAATCACATGTTTTGGTTCATTAATGATGTATTCCATTGTGAAGAACGGGTGATCAGTTGGAAGAATGTTTGGGATGGCTGTGCACTGGAAGCTCCCAATTGGCTCCTGTCTTGAAAAGTTAGGAAATGGCTGTTTCGTCTTACCATTTGGTTTTTGAATCGCATCAGTATATATCTTGTGAGCTTTTATCCCTGAGTGAATGGCAGAAGTTGAAAACACATATCCAGTGGGGTTCAGCGGCATGATAGGGGAAAAGAATTGTACATGAAGGTAGGAATATAAAAGTGAAAAACAATGGTTGAGTGACTAATACCTGTTTTCCCCTTGGTGCCGCTCCATATATCATAGATCGAATGAGACTTTGTCTTCAAATATGTGTTTCTACTAACACTACTGGAATTTCCTTATACGCCGAGTGCCAGGCTCTTCGCCGAGAGTCAACTCACGGGCACTCGGCAAAGCAACGTAAGCCGAGAGGTATACTCGGCAACAGCTGCCGCACGATAAACACTAGGAGCATTGGGATGTCGCGTGTTTACTTGTTGCGGAGGTCACCGTCATCTACGGCGATGTGGATGTCGCAGAGCAGATTTTGGAGTGGTTGGACAAGAAATGCCGCTGGGTGTAGTGGTTAGCACGTCCGAACTAGCCTTGAGGGAGGTCTCAAGTTCGACCCCAGTAGCGTTGATTTTACACGCAAGTTTATTTCTCGCATAGGCTGACAACTGGGACTCGCCAGGATTCGGTTTCTACATAGGCAGAGTTGACGGCTGCCAACAAGAAATGCATCATATTGCAAAGTTAAGCTAACTTTTTGCACCAAAAAGCAGCATTTTCCAACATAAGGCACTAAAGTGAACATGCAGGCCAAGTTTAAAGTATATCTCTTAAATGATCTAAACTCCTTTTTATCCTCCCTGCATCCACCCTTTTTCTCTTTGGATATCCACATTTTTTTTCAGGGTGTATGTGTATGCCGACATATAACCTTACGGGTTTTCCATCTTGTGAGTGTAAGCCATTGTGAGTTTCCATGATCTTGCTTATGTATACGTACAACTTTGAAACTGAAATTAATCTGATCATTCATAATCAGTTGCAATAGGTATTAATACATCACTGCATCGGTCCATTAATGCAAAACGGCCAGATCATGGATATTAAAATCATTATTGTTTACTGTATGCACATATGTATTGGTGGTTCATAAATGTCAGCTTGGCCACGGATATCCAAATTATTATTGTTTTATCTTGACACAAATATGTTGATGCTCATTTTGGATATCCTCGTATTAACGAGTGCCCTATCTATTCACAAATATGTTGATGCTTATTACAGATGTTGTGGTATTAATGCATCTATTGCATTGTTTCATTAATGCAACTCAATTTGATTATAATGATTATTATTCGTTTTGTGCCTCCACAAAAAAAGGTTTATTGTATGTATAGATATATTGATTCCTGTTTTGGTTAACCTTGTAATAATATGTCTCACTTTTATGTCTGTATTCTCCCTTCATCGAATGGATATGATATTTGTTATTCTTTTAAGAGTTCTTCAGGATGCACATAATTTAGTTTGTGGTTACAATCTGGATGTAAAAGATCAAGGCCCCTTCGTTATTAAATTTTCTCACGCATGCTCGAATTGAACAGTTCCTTGATGAGTGTCGAGTGAGACTCCATGCATGTCTCTATGGTGAACAGTCAAACTTGGGCGGATATATCACCATCTTGGCATGGCAAAGAATGGCAGTTGAAGAAAAGATGTACGCTTGTCTCTAGTAATATTGTTTTCTGTGTGGAGATTATCTCTAGTAATACTGAACCACGCTTGACACATGACTAGTCATGGGTGAAGAATTTTTTCCTTGACAACATTTCCCTAGTACTCAGTCTGTTTTGTTGAAACACCAGTTGACACATGACTAGTCATGCAAACTCAAGATAGGTTCCACAAGGAGTGAACCAGTGCTATTCTTGTCAGCCTTTGAAGCAGAAAGACAAACGGGGATGCTCATATTTCCAAATATCCAGCTGGTCTGTTAGCAGTATCGCTTCTTGATTAATTTCTCCTATAAATAAGGTGTCCACAACCATCCTTGTGTATATATCATTAGACAAAAAAATGAGTAAAATTTATGACACACCAACGTTATGATTATTATTTCAAATAACAGTGCAAATGGATGCCAAAACAACATCCTTTCTCACAGATAATAACAAACATTATATTAATCATGGACGTCATATGATGCTAGCAGGCCTGTGTTGACTTGGACCATAAACTGCAGCTCAACATTTTCTTTGGCGAGGACCTCCACCCCTGGCGTATCTTCAAGCCCGATCGAGCACTTGTTGAGCGGGGTGAATGACATTTCCACACAGTGAGTCAGACGCAATGGCTGCCGCCCACTCTTGTCTCCTTGGTAGTCCCTGATCAGGCCTTGGCAAACGTTGAGGCGTCTCACCACATGGTCATAGTCCACCTCACAAAAACTAAGAACGGGCATCATCACCGTTCCCTTCTTGGCATCTTGCAGCATTTTCTTGATCTTACCGCCAGCGGCAGTGACATGGCTCTTAAGGACGTCGATAGCGACGAGCACTAGGGCATGGAAGTCCTTAGCCTCGGCACTCTGATTGTCCGACTGGAGGGTGGACAAACATAATTCTTGCGAGAAGGGATCGCCGTAGGGGTAGTTGATTGAGGCGTTCTTGCATGCTTCCACCATGAGCTTGGTCGCTTTGGGCTTCCCACTGTCAGAGCTGCTGGATTGAGCAGTTATCACTGCAGAAAGGAGCATGAAGAGGATGGTGAAGAAAATGATGGTTGTCCTTGGCATTGTTGCGATTACAACAGGGATAGCTGGAAACCAAGAAGTACTGAAGTGCTGAGAGATATGAGAGATAAGTGGAGATAAATAGACAGAGAAGGATGTGTATTGCAGAGATGGATGGATGGAGGCGATGTACATGCGGATGAGAATTCTTTATAATGATTGCAATGGGGTATCATAAATGCAGTATGCACCTTTGGTCGTGGATATGTGCACTATCGTTGTGCAGTATCTGCTGAATGCTCTTTTTGGATATCTACATATTAATGCTCTCTATGTTCGACGAATACACAGCTGCTCACTATAGATTTTCTTGTAGTAATACACATCTTACTTCCATGAATTCAGTAATGCAACACCGCCTAATCATGAATATCCCAAATGATTAGTGTCCACTGAATCCCCATACATATATATGTTGATGCTCAGTTTGGTACGTCTTATTTGCTTGTTTTGTGTTCTAAACATTATTTTGTATAACTGATTTGTTACTTGTACCTCGTGCGAGGGTGGGGGCGTTGTTTCCCTCATCAACACTATGGTTGCTAAATTTTCTTTTGCAACTTTAGAGTAGTTACAAATAATTTCTCAGGGTGCAGCCACTTAGTTAACTTGTCCACACACAAAATATTTTGGTTAAAATATAAACATTTTCTATTTTGATATTTGTATTTCAAAGTCGGTTTTGTCCGATGGGTTAACTTTTCAAAGTCATTTTAGGGATTAAATGACCAGAAAGTTTCTATGGAGGTTGAGCTACATGGAACCCCTTAACCTCACCCCTCCAACATTGCTTTGGGATTTGTGCTCTACAACTAATACATGTATTTTTTTTTGTTTCTCTCCAATGAAACAACATATGGACTTCAAACTTGGCATAAAACAAACTTTAGAACATCAATGTTTGAAAAACCTTCCACATTTTTTGGCCAAACATAAGTATACAAAATGAGACTTTTTTATTAAAGAAATTATTTTAAGCATTTAAAATGCATGAACAAATCCTAATGTTTTTGCTCACATTGTAGTTAGAATTTTTTGTTGTCCTACAAAGTAACCTTATATGTTGTTCCATTTGAGAGAGAAAAATATAAATGTTCCTTCACGGATTGTGATGCAGAAATGTAATGTAAGGGGGAATGTAGTTTGAGAAGGATGATCTCGGAAAGACCTCCTCCCACGACGCTCCCACGAGCGTCCGGGAGGCTAACCCTAGCGCCGCCGCCTTCCCTCCCCTCCTCCCCCCTCCCTCGCCGCCGCTTTCCCTCCCGGGAGGCTAACCCTAGCGCCGCCGCCTTCCCTCCCCTCCTCCCCCTCCCTCGCCGCCGCCAAGGGAGGGCGGGCGGTGTAGCATATGCGTCGCCGGTGGCGGCGGGGCTCCTTCATCTCCTCACGCGGGAGTGCGGTGCGGGCCGGGATGCGGTGCTTGATGCCGGGCACGACAACACGGAGGTTCTTCGGCGCGGCGCAACGATGGTGGCATGACTGCGGTGTGATGGGCGGCATAGTCGTGGTGCAGACCACCAGTGATGACGGCGGCAGCGGCTTCGTGGCGGCGCGTACGGATCTGCCTCTGACACTGCAGATTGCGAGTGGCCACTCTCGTCATGGCGCGATGGTGAGGGGGCGGCACAGTAGCGGTAGAGGTCGGTGGCCCCCGTCCAGCCTAGCCCTTTTAGCCGGACGGCGGCGCTCGGCGCGGGAGGGCCTCCCTGGTGGGCTACCTTTGTTGTGGTTGTGGATCAATTTGGTATCTCTCGTCGGTAGGTGCACGATTGCCGGTGGCCTCGCGGGGATGTGTGCCAGCTACCATGGTGGGCCGACTCGGGGGTGTGTTCGATCAAGAGTTCGGTAGGAAGGATGAGTGGCCTCAATGCGGTTGCGTCACCTTTCGCTGGCACAGGGGTGTGCCGGTCCAGATGCGTCTGCTCCTCTTCCCTCTTTCCTCGTGTTCGACGGGGAGCTCGATAGGAAGATTGGGTGGCCTCGACGCGATTGCATCACCTGTCACACGCATAGGGGTGTGCTGGTCCGCATGTGTCCTCTCCTCCTTCCCCCCCTTTCCTCGGCCACACCCTGGTTGGCACAGGTCTGCCGATGTCCGGGGCGGAGTGTCCGCTGGTGGCTCAGTCGGTCGGGGGCTGCCGGTTGGGCCAAAGCCGGGGCCTTTGTGTGGTCTTGGGGTCGTCTGGTTGCAGGGCGGCGGCTCTGGCGTCGGGAGGCATGACATTTGGAAGCGGAACGTGCGTCTCATGTGTGGGTGAGCAATCATTGCCATGTGGCATTGTTGTAGGTGGTTGAAGTCGTATCCTTCCTGATGGCTCTGTCGCAGCGTTCCCTCTCCTGTCATCTTTCTCGGGGTGGAAACCTGATCTTGAGGATAGGGCAATAGTGGCTATCAATGGATGTGCCCTACTAGGATGCACCGCTTTGGAGTCCTAGCTTCTTTGTTGACCGGCTCACCTCTCTATTGTGGATGATCATGGTGGAGCCCTCCCTCCAAGCGGTCTTCCTCGCTCATCTGTAGTTTCTGTTGGTTGTGAGTGGGGTGGTGTGTCACCGGCCGGCACCTTTGTATCTTTCCTTGGGTGTGTGTGTTGGGTGCAGTGGTGGTGTGTGTTTGTATCGGTCTCTCGGTTGGAATCGATGATGGTTTCTTTATAATATAAAGCAGGGGCAAAACCTTTTCTGTAATAGAACACTAAGAAATTACACTAGGTAGTTGTTACATATCTTATATCTTATAGGAGTAATATTTACTAGTTGGATGCACCTTTGGAGCCTCCACCTTAATTCTAGGAAAAACATCTACAATAAAGGGTACAATAATCATTATGCCTAGGGAAGTATATTGCTAGTGGAATGACAAGCACAGAAAGGCTTGCTCCTAAGGGCATCTACAATGACCTGCTGCAAAATGCCTGCAAAGATCCAAACTGACATGTTCGGAACTTTTTTGCCATCCAACATAGTGGCACATACATCCATGTGTCCGAGCTCCCGGAAAGCGGATGCAAAGCTGTGGGTGGTTTGCCGGCGTCTGCACCATAGGCACGTAGAAATTCGACGAAACAGTCAAACCCATAAACCTCTCATGTGCGATGGCTTCCTCTCCCACACAACAGCTCCAACCATACCTTGGCTATTGGGACCACATTCATGTTGGTCCAGAGTGGGCATAACCATACATGGTAGCCATACGGCGCTACATTGAAGCGGCATGGCCGCCGACAGCACCGCCTGCGCCGCGTCAGCTCATCCTCCACACTGTGTTCAATGCCAGCTCAGAGCTATGTGACCGGACGGGGCAACAGGACGGCTTCCTACTGCATTGAAGCCAGCTGCCCGCTTGTCTGCCTGGCTAACATTGAACAGGCGCGGCGGCCGAGAAAGAAATTTCAGCACCCGCATCCAAATTACCCATCACTTGCCCTAGCCAGCAGCAGTTATTTAAACATTGTCGCACACAAGATGAACAATAACACCTCCACTTCACTTCATCCTCCTTGCACCTCCACGAAAGGCTTTCTTCAATGCAATGACGATGAGTGGTGACATGATGTGGAAGTGGCTCTCATTGGTGTAGAAGCACGATATCACAACCCTTGCAAACAGCTGGCAGGCCCGACGTGCACAATGCATAGAGGCCGGACTATCATTGAGTTTGCTGGAGGAGAGCTTAGAGGACGATGACCCGATAATGGAGGAGGCACCTGATGATGACCCGACACCCATGCCGGTCACCGGATTCACGTTTGCACATGCGCAGGCACTCTATGCCACCATCATGATGGAGGTGCAGCATTAGGAGCAGTCGGTGCCCCCGCTGGTGCCGGTGTTCCAAATGGTAGACGAGGACCAATGCCACAACCTCAATCTCCTTGTGTATCACTCGATGGCGGTGGGGCAGGTCGCTAGCGAGTGGGTCAACAATGAGGTCGTCGAGGCCATGGTGGTGGAGGACCCGGCCTTCTTCGACCATAAGCGAGAGCCCTATGAACCGACGCACAACACCCACACGAACCAGTGCATGCGGTGGCAGTAGCAAGTCATGGCAGAGGCGGATGCTACGGTGGCACATGCGGAGACGGGCGAAAGTGCTGCCACTGTCGGCAGCTGTGCGTCATTTGTGCCAGGCCGCTACGACACGGAGACGGGTCAGTCCGGCTTGATCGTCGACCTCCACGACCAGGCGGTGGGCTCCGAGGGGTGTAGGGCGTGGGAGATGGAGCTGCCCACATCGGGCGAGGAAGACTAGGGCTAGGCAGTTTACCTTGTGCTATGTAAAATACTAGTGAAAAAAATGGTGTTTGATTCATATTTGTCCGGTTTTCATGAATTCCATTTGGTTTATTTAATTTTTATTCGAAATTTTGTATGGACATTTGATTCATATTTGGTTTGTTCAATTTTTGGTATTGGCAGCATACCGAAACCAATAAAATCAGATGGGATGAGGCAGCAGTGCGGCGAATGCCATCCAACAATGAGAGGGCGAAACTGCAACCAGCAGAGGGATGGGGAACTAAGAGCTAAAGCCTAAGTATGGAGACGACACACTTGCTCAGAAGCCGCTTTCAAGCTCTCTGTAACGTGGTACGTACGTAGCTTTTTTTTTGTTGCATGGTATAGTATGGATTTAGGATGTGACATCTGAGGTATGTGATCGTGGATGTCTAAAAATGAGGGGTGACTCGGCGGCAGTGGATGCTCTAAAACTTGTTGGCAACTGTTTCAATTTAGCCATTTCTGCCACGAATGCTACGTGTCTAATCCATTAGTATGGATTAATATTACCCCTTAGATCAGCAAAATGAACGATCAGTGTTGCTGTGATGAACAGTATAGGGCCTCATCTTCTATAACACTACGTTCCCTAGTTTAAAAGTGTCTCAATTGAGGTCTCCAATTGAGATTGGTTGCTCGATTTTGACCAGGTCAACAATTTCTCAAAGCTATCTCATCCAATTCTTTTATACTGACCACTATGCTTCATAATTTTTAAGACCTCAGAATTAATTAGGATCTTCAATTTAGAATTGGTTCAGGCCTATTTTGACCCGGTCAACAATTTCTCAAGGGCCCTCCCATTCATTTTTCTAATTTTCTATGTTCCCACTTTGAAGCTCTTTCATTCAGTTGAGATATTCAATTTTGAATTTGGTTCATTATTTTGGTCGGGCCAATAATTTTTCAAATAAATCAACAGCAACCGGCCTATAAAAACATAGCAATCTCCCGCACCCTCCCATCACCTAAAGAAAAACAACATGTGATAGTGTAGCACCAATATAGTATATGCAGCCGGTAGCTCGCCGGAGAGCAGGTGTTTACCGCCCTGAACACCCGCAGGCCGGTTCCATCGGATGTTCTAACGTATCTTGGTGGGTAAAGCCCCGGTGAAACCGTGTTCAATGTTGGTAATGACCATATCTTTGCCGGGAACTTGCCGGACAGCTGGTTTGACCACACATCAAGCTGTAGCAAATTCAACGTCGTCATTTTGCGTGGCAGCTCCCCGGTGAGTCCGCTGGCGAACAGGTACACGGACATGAGCTTCCAGCTTTGGATGGTGACAGACCCATGCTGGGATCTCGCCGGTGAGCTTGTTATAGTCCATGGCGATCAGCTGGAGGCTCGCTAGGCTCGAGTAGGCCTTCGGGATCTCGCCGGTCATGTTTATACTAGACATCGAGAGGTAGCTCAGGTTGGTCAACTTGGCGAACTCCAGCGGCGCTGGCGCCGGCTAGAACGGGTTCCAGGCAAGCGTCAGCTGCTCGATCCCGGCGAGCTTGCTTATCTCGGCAGCAGGGTACGCCCGGTGAACTGGTTGGTGTCAAGAATTAGCGACCTCAACGCCGGCAGCCTGGCCACCGTCGCCGGCATGGCGCCCTGGAACTGATTACTTAACAGGTTGAGGTGTGCTCCATCACCAGCGACAGGCGGCTGATGTCGTGTAGAAGTACCCCATGAAAGGCGTTGTTGGAGAGATCGAGGAAGCGAAGCTGGGAGCAATTGTAGAGCCGGGCGCCGGGGAATTCGCCGGTGAGGTTGTTGTAGGCAAGGTCGAGGCGGCTGAGGCTCGGCAGGTCGCACTAGTAGAAACTAGTCATCGACCCGTGCAACTGCACGGGCTAGTAATTGTTTTATAAACACCATTGGTGGTTGTAAGAGAAACAAAGACTATGAACTGAAAGATGACTCTAAAGCCGTGAAATAGTTTACTCAGTTACTTTCTTCCTACAATTCATCCAGTTAGCTTCTTTTTCCCCAGTATACATGGATATGTTCGTTCTTGGCTATTACCCGGTACCCAATCCTTTTGTGTTATGGAAACTTTAGTGCATGTCGATAGTATTTTCTAAGCAATGGCACAAACCCTTTATTTGTACACGACAGGGGACTGTTATCTCTACATTTCTTAGTGCAATTTCGTCATTCACAGATAGTGGAATTTCAACTACAAAATACCATGTAATTGAGAATGATTAATATTACAAACATGAATGGGGTAGTAATTAAATGACTGGACAGAGTAAAGTTGGTTGTTTTGTTTAATAACCCCTTGTATCACAATGCACTAAACAATTCAAAATATTTGTTGTGTGCTTCCATCCATTCATTCTACTTGTATAATATAACTGGCACAACAATATCAATGTATTAATGTTAATCCTGAGCTATCATCCGGGGTTATATAAATTGAATATGAAAAATTATTGGAAGGCATTGACCTATATCAATTAGTATGTCACAAAGTAAATAGTCCCGGTCACAAAGAGATGAAGCATATTACAATAGACTTTAAGGATTCATGCATCACAATATACCTTGAAAAAAATAGAACACATGAAGAAGTTATTTTCACAAAATTAAATGATGCCCCTACCCTTTTTTATTTTGACCAATGATATTGCAAATTTTGTAATATCAAGAACAAATAAATTACAAATCCAATCATATGACTAATTTAAAGCCTAGGTGCAAACCAATAGAAGTAAAAGGGAATAAGAAGCAACAGATTAATATATTAATAATACCATTGTTACTTCTATCAGATTATCTGTATAGTTCTAAAGTAGTAAAGCTTTAATAGATCCACCTCTGTGGAAAGCTATTTCCATCATGATTCATGGACAATTAGTTCGAACTGTAACAATAAGAACGTACGAACCACACGATGATATGAGATGAATAACAAAGCACCAGGTAGGATATCCTGTTCTCAACAAAATTGTCTAGCTTCTAGTGTTGTGCATTTTGCAATCATATGGAAAAGCACGTTAAAATTTAATGAGAATGGTTGCATCTAAAAGAGCAATGATCTTAAAATAGAGGAACTACAGAGGATGAGGATACATAACATGCCCTGTGTGGCCCCGCCATACTCCCGTTATCAGGCATCGTTCATGCTAAGCCAAAGAGATCGCACTGCAGGATCGAGTCGATATAGTCCATGTGCTGAAAAATTGTAGACCATGTTGAGCAGAAAGCTCAATTTAGTGATATAGAAAAAACTGTGATATTTTTCTATCAGTGTGCCTTCATAAGCATTGATCTACTTATATCGTTAGACAGAAAGTTTAATCTTGCATAATATACATCAAGCCATCAGCCTCCTCCACTTACATGTACCTTCCGTCTATAATTTGTATAACTTATAGTTTTTCCTGTAAGCTGGAATTGTACTAACTAATTCTTATCGAAATCGTTCACGTGAATCCAGGACCGATTCAACCTTTTTCTGTACAAAAAATAAGGAAACAGTACATACAGAAATTCTCATATGAGACATGAAAAAAATACAACTTGTATGTGTCTAATTACGTTCTGACTAATGATGCGCAAGTTGAAGTACATTGTTCTGAACCTGGGCATTCACAAAGTATTAGCTTTCTTAAACAGAAGAAAATTCTAAAATACTCGGCGAAGCCGAAGCAATTATGTAATAGTACTTACTTCTTACTCCACCCGTACATCTTCCAACACCCTTAGAAATATATATATCCATCTCCTCCAGCGCACTATAGAGTTGACCATTATTGGTGCTTCACTGCTCCCGGCAAGTTTGATGCTAATTTTACAGACAATGGTTGATCTTATTGTGTATTTGTCATAATCCTGTTAGTCAATTAATTGATCGTTATGTTATTAGAATATGCAACTCTGAGCCTCCAACACCTTCCAGAATAATGAAGGAAAATATGTATTATTCTTAGTTTGAGTGGAATAGATATTATCAATGATGGAAACATCCCACAATGATCTTTATACAACAGTTTTATGTTAGGACATAATATGTATGTCAAGTTACACATAATGGAAAATCTACCAATGGATGCAATAGATGTGCCTAGAAAATAAGAATGACGTTACTTCTTCCCGGGTTCTTTTAGCATGGATCTGCTTATTAGTATGGAAGCCAGGCCAGTACTGTTGCAGCGTTCCTGTTTGATCTGTGAAAAACCTGCAGCTCTTAATTAGTTTTAACTCCTAGGTTGGCGCTGATGCCATTGCTTAGATAATTAAAAGATAAAAAATCATAAAAACCTCAACATGACATAATTTGTGCAGCCATCTATATCGATTCGATGAAAATATTTGACAAACAATTCTTGAGGAAGGGAGATACAGGGAGATGTATATACTTGTGTGAGGCGAAGTAGAAAATCTATGTGCGTCCTGTCGTTCCGCCGATTCAATCAAGCAACCGTTGGAGAAGGAGAGGCTAGTTCGGGAGAGGAGGTTGCGGCAAATCCTCGCACAAACTTCAGAAGCTGAGGCGGTGGGAGGGGGGATGTGGTCGCTAGAGCCTTGAGGAAGGGGTTGATTGGTGAGGTCGGCTGCATCTATGACGGCGATCTGATAATCCATCGTTGTATTGGGCTGGCTTCAGCGAGAAGTGAGAACGCCTGGGAGACGGCGGAAACCTCAGGCAGGAGCATGGCAAGCGAATAGGGTAGACGGCGACGAACTGCAAGGAGTAAACGAACGTGAGGATAGGGTAGGGTAGAAATCACGTTCAACTTTTTTTAGCATCACGTCCATCCTTTTTTTCTTCTAAATTTTAGAAATCATGTTTAGTTTTTTTAGGGATAAATCATGTTTAGTTAGGATGTATGGACCATGTAGTCAGGACAACACGTCAATTGCTCTTTGGCAACCTGTGATTTTTTTTCTCTATGGAGGAACATGTGGGACATCACGCATGGACTCTATGTACATCTTTTTTTACGGGAGACTCTATGTACATCTAACGGCCATTAATAACTATTAATAAGATCTAATGGACAATAATCTTAATCCCAAGGATTAACGTAGAGTCTCCGTTGGTGCTTCTAATTAGTAAATATAAGAAGGGCCTTCGGTTCAGGCCGGGTCAGCCCATTAGTCCCGGTTCAGTCCAGAACCAGGACCCATAGGACACTGGTCCCGGTTCGTGAGGCCAGGGGCCTGCCGGGCCTCGTGGGGGCATTGGTCCCGGTTCGTCTGGACCTTTTGGTCACGGTTGGTGGGATGAACCGGGACCAATGGGCCTGGCTCCTGGCCCACCACCATTGGTCCCGGTTGGTGGTTTGAACCGGGACCAATGGCTGCCCTTTAGTCCCGGTTCATGCCACGAACCGGGACCAATGAGGTGCCTATATATACCCCTCGCCCGCGAGCAGAGCACTCCAGTGCTCTTTTTTTCTCTGGCCGGCGAGGGGGAGGCTTTGTGGTGCTTTAGCTCACCTCCTATGCACATGAGGTGTTCGATGAACCCGAGCCACATTAGTTAAGCTTTCTCCTCTCGAAGCTCGACCACAAAGCTCCATTTTCCTCGAGATTTGTCTAGATTTAGCGGCCCGTCACGTCCCATTCACGTCTTCACCGTCGTCGATCGCCCACGCCGATCTCGTCGCTGGCACCACCGTGGTGAGCCTCTTGTTCTTATCTTCTTTCTGGAAAAAAAATCTTACTTTAGATAGATACTTGTCTAATTTTCTTACTATTTTATTGCTTGTTATTATATAGTGCGATGATTTTGGTATCTGTCCCCGTCGGCCCTCGTCCTATCTATGATTCAAATGTGATATATATTATCTTTATAACTATTGGTTCATTTATTGTTTATGAAAATTATGCCGACCAACGTGACATAGATTTTATTTATCTAGGAGGTATGTGAACCGGAAATTCCAGCCGACCCTATTGTCGAGAGGTTAAATTTAGTTGAAGAAGAAAACAATTTCTTGAAGGAAAAAAAATTGAGGAGGAGAAGATGATATTGGAGTTGTGTGTTGCGGATGTAGTCGATGATCACAAGATCAAGATGGATGCAATGCGCTTGAAGATTAGAAAGATTAGAAAATATGCCATTCATACCGAGGCTTGGTATCATTATGCCGTTGGATCAATTGTTACCTTGGTTGCGATTATGATCGCATTTGTTTTCGCATTGAAATGTTTTACATAGTTTCAATGTATGGTTTAATTAATATGTTGTTAGATGAGAACTATGTATGTACTTTGATTTTAATGTGATGATGAACATCTATTAATTTGGTCACTTAATTATCTATTCATGATGTTTTGTAATGGTTTTTGACACACTTAATTATATATAATACACGCAGATGAACCGGCAATGGATGTACGGTTGACAGACACACCTCCGAGTACATTAAGGGCGTGCATGATTTTCTTGAAGTGGCCGAGGCAAACAAGCAGAATGGTTTTATGTGTTGTCCATGCCCTAAATGTGGGAATACGAAGTCTTACTCTGACCGGAAAATCCTTCACACCCACCTGCTTTACAAGGGTTTCATGCCACACTATAATGTCTGGACGAGGTACGGAGAAATAGGGATTATGATGGAAGATGGCGAAGAAGAAGGGGATGATGACAACTATGTGCCCCCTGAATACGGTGATGCTGCAACGGGGGAAGCTGCTGAAGATCAAGAGGAACCAGACGACGATGTGCCCCCTGAATACGGTGATGCTGCAATGGGGGAAGCTGCTGAAGATCAAGAGGAACCAGACAATGTGCCCGATGATGATGATCTCCGCCGGGTCATTGTTGATGCAAGAACGCAATGCAAAAGTCAAAAGGAGAAGCTGAAATTCGATCGCATGTTAGAGGATCACAAAAAAGGGTTGTACCCCAATTGTGAAGATGGTAGCACAAAGCTCGGTACCGTACCGAAATTGCTGCAGTGGAAGGCAGAGAATGCTGTGCCTGACAAAGGATTTGAGAAGCTACTGAAAATATTGAAGAAGAAGCTTCCAAAGGATAACGAATTGCCCGACAGTACATACGCATCAAAGAAGGTCGTATGCCCTCTAGGATTGGAGGTGCAGAAGATACATGCATGCCCTAATGACTACATCCTCTGCCGCGGTGCGTACAAGGATCTGAACGCATGCCCGGTATGCGGTGCATTGCGGTATAAGATCAAACGAGATGACCCTGGTGATGTTGACGGTGAGCCCCCCAGGAAGAGTGTTCCTGCGAAGGTGATGTGGTATGCTCCTATAATACCACGGTTGAAACGTCTGTTCAGAAACGAAGAGCATGCCAAGTTGATGCGATGGCACAGTGAGGACCGTAAGAAAGACGGGAAGTTGAGAGCACCCGCTGACGGGTCGCAGTGGAGAAAAATCGAGAGAAAGTACTGGGATGTGACGACTGGATTATATGTGAACACATCAGGACTTTCAGCAGTTGGTTGGAAACACGTCTCAGAGGTGACAACACTATTTGTGATGAGCTGTACTTGTTGTCTACGGGACCATCTTTGACTGTATTGACTTATAAATGATACGAGATAAATGAGAATACATTTTACACGATCGCCCAAGATCAAAAGAGCACCAACCAAAACAGCGGTGTCCGCTTTGATGCAGCAACTGAGAGGGGAAAGGACACATGTTATGGTTACATAGTGGACATATGAGAACTTGACTACAAACATGATTTTAAGATCCTTTTTTAAATGCAAATGGGTCAATCTGTCAGGAGGCGGGGTACAGGTAGACCCATAGTATGAAATGACAACAGTGGATCTGAAAAATCTTGGATACACTGACGAACCGTTCGTCCTAGCCAATGATGTGGCACAGGTTATCTATGTGAAGGACATGTCTACCAGACCAAGAAAAAGAAAAGATAAGGAAGTGAATACATCATACGATGAGCCAAAGCGCCACATAGTTCTTTCAGGAAAAAGGGACATCGTGGGAGTGGAGGGCAAGACAGACATGTCTGAAGATTATGAAAAGTTCCATGAAATTCCTCCCTTCAAAGTCAAGGCTGACCCAAGCATCCTGATAAACGATGAAGATTATCCATGGTTACGGCGCAATAAGCAAATGATACAAGCAAAGAAAAAGTGAAGACTTTCTCCCACAACTATTATGATGATACCATGCCAACTTTGTAGCAGACGAGTATGATACCATTGTCCGTTTTGTACATGCACATGCTATGTGGGTGAAATTATGATACCATGCCAACTTTCAACTTTTTAATAGTTCATTTGAAATGCTTTAATGTCTTATGGTTCGGCCCTCGTAATACCATTAATCCCGGTTCGCTCCTTGTCAACTATGTTCTCACCAAGAACACTCAACAGGGCAGCCACGTGGGCCATTGGTCCCGGTTCGTCTGGACGTTTTGGTCCCGGTTCCACGCACGAACCAGGACCAATGCACCTTGCCCCTGGCCCATGACCATTAGTCCCTGTTTGGTCCTCATTGCGGTCAGAGTTTAGTCCCACCTCGCCAACCAAAGGACGCTCACACCGGTTTATAAGCCCGTCCCTCTCTGCCTTGTTGAGTTTCTCTCAAAGTGAAAGTAGATGCCCTTATACAGGGAATTTGACCTAAATTCATAGTGCATCTATACTCATTTTTTTTAGTAAAGTTAATCACAAACTTGTGATTCACACAAATTTCAAAGAATTCAGATTTTAACTATTCAAATTTTAAAACTAATGGCACTAACAGAAAGTTTATAATTTTTCTAAAACTAATGTCACTAACAGAAAGTTTATAATTTTGCTGACCTAAAAGCAAAAAAAATAAAAATTAAAGCAAAAAACAAAAGAAAATAAATTATAAAAAAACAAAACAAAAAATGGGGAAAAAACTATTTTTATAGTAAAGTTAATCACAAACTTGTGATTCACACAAATTTCAAAGAATTCAAATTTTAATTATTCAAATTTGAAAACTAAAAGCAAAAAAGAATTAAAAATAAAGCAAAAAACAAAACAAAATAAATAATGCAAAAATCAAAACAAAAAAACTGGAAAAAAATAAAAAACGGCCACCTATTGGGCCACCACGGCCTAAATATGACTAAAAACCCAACCTGGGGCAGGATTCAGGCCCGCAGAAGGCCCAATAGGCCCACAGACAGCATAGTGTGAGATTAGACCCATAAGCCTGCATTTGAGAGGAGCTCGAGAGGGCAACCGCAGTAGGGCTTATAAACCACCCCGAGCCCCTCTCAACTAGCGAGGTGAGACTAAACTTTTGGCCGCGGGCAGCGCAAGGCCTTTGGTCCCGGTTGGTGGCACCAACCGGGAC
>NW_024113050.1:0-9649 GCF_003073215.2 Triticum urartu | reverse complement strand
CCCTATTTAAACGTGAATGCAGCTGTCTCTAATGCATAACCCCAAAACGATAGTGGTAGATCGGTAAGAGACATCATAGATTGCACTATATCCAATAAAGTACGGTTATGACGTTCGGACACACCATTATGCTGTTGGTGTTCCATGTGGCATGAGTTTGTGAAACTATTCCACATTGTTTTAATTGAAGACCAAACTCGCATAACTCAAATATTTGTCTCCGCGATCAGATCGTAGAAACTTTCTTGTCACGATGATTTTCCACTTCACACTGAAATTCTTTGAACTTTTCAAATGTTTCAGACTTATGTTTCATCAAGTAGATATACCCAATATCTGCTCAAATCATCTGTGAAGTTCAGAAAATAACGATACTTGTCGTGAGCCTTAACACTCATCTGACCGCATACATTAGTATGTATTATTTCCAATAAGTCAGTTGCTCGCTCCGAAGAACGGAGTCTTAGTCATCTTGCCCATGAGGCATGGTTCGCAAGCATCAAGTGATTCATAATCAAGTGATTCCAAAATCCCATCAGCATGGAGTTTCTTCATGCGCTTTACACCAATATGACCTAAACGGCAGTGCTACAAATAAGTTGCACTATCATTATTAACTTCGCATCTTTTGGTTTCAATATTATGAATATGTGTATCACTACGATCGAGATCCAATGAACCATTTTCATTGGGTGTGTAACCATATAAGGTTTTATTCATGTAAACAGAACAACAATTTATTCTCTTACTTAAATGAATAACCGTATTGCAATAAACATGATCAAATCATATTCATGCTCAACGCAAACACCAAATAACACTTATTTAGGTTCAACACTAATCCCGAAATTATAGGGAGTGTGCGATGATGATCATATCAATCTTGGAACCACTTCCAACACACATCGTCACTTCACCCTTAACTAGTCTCTGTTTATTCTGCAACTCCCGTTTCGAGTTACTAATCTTAGCAACTGAACTAGTATCAAATACTGAGGGGTTGCTATAAACACTAGTAAAGTACACATCAATAACATGTATATCAAATATACTTATGTTCACTTTGCCATCCTTCTTATCCGCCAATCACTTGGGGTAGTTCGCTTCCAGTGACCAGTCCCTTTGTAGTAGAAGCACTTAGTCTCAGGCTTAGGTCCAGACTTGGGCTTCTTCACTTGAGCAGCAACTTGCTTGCCTTCATCTTGAAGTTCCCTTTCTTTCCTTTTGCCCTTTTTGAAACTAGTGGTCTTGTCTACCATCAACACTTGATGTTTTTCTCGATTTCTACCTTCGTCAATTTCAGCATTGCGAAGAGCTTGGGAATCATTTCCGTTATCCCTTGCATATCATGGTTCATCACGAAGTTCTACTAACTTGATGATGGTGACTAGAGAATTCTGTCAATCACTATTTTATCTGGAAGATTAACTCCCACTTGATTCAAGCGATTGTAGTACCCAGACAATCTGAGCATATGCTCACTAGTTGAGCGATTCTCCTCCATCTTTTAGCTATAGAACTTGTTGGAGACTTCATATCTCTCAACTCGGGTATTTGCTTGAAATATTAACTTCAACTCCTGGAACATCTCATATGGTCCATGACGTTCAAAACGTCTTTGAAGTCCCGATTCTAAGTCGTTAAGCATGGTGCACTAAACTATCAAGTAGTCATCATATTGAGCTAGCCAAACGTTCATAACGTCTGCATCTGCTCCTGCAATAGGCCTGTCACCTAGCGGTGCATCAAGGACATAATTCTTCTGTGCAGCAATGAGGATAAACCTCAAATCACGGATCCAATCCGCACCTTTGCTACTAACATTTTTTAACTTAGTTATCTCTAGGAACATATATAAAACATAGGGAAGCAACAACGCGAGCTATTGATGTACAACATAGATATGCTAATACTACCAGGACTAAGTTCATGATAAATTGAAGTTCAATTAATCATATTACTTAAGAACTCCCACTTAGATAGACATCCCTCTAATCCTCTAAGTGATCACGTGATCCAAATCAACTAAACCATAACCGACCATCACGTGAAATGGAGTAGTTTTCAATGGTGAACAACATTATGTTGATCTTATCTACTATATGATTCACGCTCGACCTTTCGGTCTCCGTGTTCCGAGGCCATATCTGTATATGCTTGGCTCGTCAAGTATAACCTGAGTATTCCGCGTGTGCAACTGTTTTGCACCCGTTGTATTTGAACGTAGAGCCTATCACACCCGATCATCACGTGGTGTCTCAGCACAAAGAACTTTCGCAACGGTGCATACTCAGGGAGAACACTTCTAGATAATTAGTGAGAGATCATCTTATAATGCTACCGTCAATCAAAGCAAGATAAGATGCATAAAAGATAAACATCACATGCAATCAATATAAGTGATATGATATGGCCATCATCATCTTGTGCTTGTGATCTCCATCTCCGAAGCACCGTCATGATCACCATCGTCACCGGCGCGACACCTTGATCTCCATCGTAGCATCGTTGTCGTCTCGCCAATCTTATGCTTCCACGACTATCGCTACCGCTTAGTGATAAAGTAAAGCATTACATCGCGATTGCATTGCATACAATAAAGCGACAACCATATGGCTCCTGCCAGTTGCCGATAACTCGGTTACAAAACATGATCATCTCATACAATAAAATTTAGCATCATGATCTTGACCATATCACATCACAACATGCCCTGCAAAAACAAGTTAGACGTCCTCTACTTTGTTGTTGCAAGTTTTACGTGGCTGCTACGGGCTTAAGCAAGAACCAATCTCACCTACGCATCAAAACCACAACGATAGTTTGTCAATTTGACTCCGTTTTAACCTTCGCAAGGACCGGGCGTAGCCACACTTGGTTCAACTAAAGTTGGAGAGACAGTCGCCCGCAAGCCACCTATGTGCAAAGCACGTCGGGGGAACCGGTCTCGCGTAAGCGTACGCGTAATGTTGGTCCGGGTCGTCTCGTCCAACAATACCGCCGAACCAAAGTATGACATGCTGGTAGGCAGTATGACTTATATCGCCCACAACTCACTTGTGTTCTACTCGTGCATATAACATCAACCATAAAACCTAGGCTCGGATGCCACTGTTGGGGAACGTAGTAATTTCAAAAAATTCCTACGCACACGCAAGATCATGGTGATGCATAGCAACGAGAGGGGAGAGTGTTGTCTACGTACCACGCAGACCGACTGCGGAAGCGTTGACGCAACGTAGAGGAAGTAGTCGTACGTCTTCCCGATCCGACCGATCCAAGCACCGTTACTCCGGCACCTCCGAGTTCTTAGCACACGTACAGCTCGATGACGATCCCCGGGCTCCGATCCAGCAAAGCTTCGGGAGTTCCGTCAGCACGACGGCGTGGTGACGATGATGATGTTCTACCGACGCAGGGCTTCGCCTAAGCACTACAACGATATGACCGAGGTGGAATATGGTGGCAGGGGCACCGCACACGGCTAAGGAACGATCACGGATCAACTTGTGTGTCTAGAGGTGCCCCCTGCCTCCGTATATAAAGGAGCCAAGGAGGGGGCCGCCGGCCAGGAGGAGGGCGCAGGAGGAGTCCTACTCCTACCGGGAGTAGGACTCCCCCCCAATCCTAGTTGGACTAGGATTCCCCGAGGGGGAAAGAGAGAGAGGGGGGCCGGCCACCTCTCCTAGTCCTAATAGGACTAGGGGAGGGGGGAGGCGCGCGGCCACCTTGGGCTGCCCCTTTCTCCTTTCCACTAAAGCCCATTAAGGCCCATATGGCTCCCGGGGGGTTCCGGTAACCTCCCGGTACTCCGGTAAAATCCCGATTTCACCCGGAACACTTCCGATGTCCAAATATAGGCTTCCAATATATCAATCTTTATGTCTCGACCATTTCGAGACTCCTCGTCATGTCCGTGATCATATCCGGGACTCCGAACAACCTTCGGTACATCAAAATGCATAAACTCATAATAACTGTCATCGTAACGTTAAGCGTGCGGACCCTACGGGTTCGAGAACAATGTAGACATGACCGAGACACGTCTCCGGTCAATAACCAATAGCGGGACCTGGATGCCCATATTGGCTCCTACATATTCTACGAAGATCTTTATCGGTCAGACCGCATAACAACATACGTTGTTCCCTTTGTCATCGGTATGTTACTTGCCCGAGATTCGATCGTCGGTATCCAATACCTAGTTCAATCTCGTTACCGGCAAGTCTCTTTACTCGTTCCTGTAATACATCATCCCGCAACTAACTCATTAGTTGCAATGCTTGCAAGGCTTAAGTGATGTGCATTACCGAGAGGGCCCAGAGATACCTCTCCGACAATCGGAGTGACAAATCCTAATCTCGAAATACGCCAACCCAACATGTACCTTTGGAGACACCTGTAGAGCTCCTTTATAATCACCCAGTTACGTTGTGACGTTTGGTAGCACACAAAGTGTTCCTCCGGCAAACGGGAGTTGCATAATCTCATGTCATAGGAACATGTATAAGTCATGAAGAAATCAATAGCAACATACTAAACGATCGGGTGCTAAGCTAATGGAATGGGTCATGTCAATCAGATCATTCAACTAATGATGTGATCCCGTTAATCAAATAACAACTCATTGTTCATGGTTAGGAAACATAACCATCTTTGATTAACGAGCTAGTCAAGTAGAGGCATACTAGTGACACTCTGTTTGTCTATGTATTCACACATGTATTATGTTTCCGGTTAATACAATTCTAGCATGAATAATAAACTTTTATCATGATATATAAGGAAATAAATAATAACTTTATTATTGCCTCTAGGGCATATTTCCTTCAATAACTTCAAAGGGGAAACTCAATTCATTACAAGAGAGTAGAGGGGGGGAGAAACATCATAGGATCCAAATATAATAGCAAAGCTCGCGATACATCAAGATTGTATCATCTCAAGAACACGAGAGAGAGAGAGAGAGAGATCAAACACATAGCTACTGGTACATACCCTCAGCCCCGAGGGAGAACTACTCCCTCCTCGTCATGGAGAGCACCAGGATGATGTAGATGGCCACCGGAGAAGGATTGCCCCTCCGGCAGGGTGCCGAAACGGGTCTAGATTGGCTTTTGGTGGCTACGGAGGCTTCTGGCGGTAGAACTCCCGATCTATTATGCTCTCGGATGTTTTTAGGGTATATGGAGATATATAGGCGGAAGAAGTACGTCAGGGGGGCCACGAGGGGCTCACGAGGGTGGAGGGCGCGCCCCCCTGCCTCGTCACCTCCTCGCAGGTCCCCCGACGTGCACTCTAAGTCTTTTGGGCTTCTTTCCTTCCAAAAATGAGTTCCGTGAAGTTTCAGGTCAATTGGACTCTGTTTGATTTTCCTTTTCTTCGAAACCCTAAAATAGGGTAAAAACAGAAACTGGCACTGGGCTCTGGGTTAATAGAAAAATGATATAAAAGTGTATAATAAAGCCCATAAACATTCAAAACAGTAGATAATATAGCATGGAACAATCAAAAATTATAGATACATTGGAGATGTATCAGCGACTCGCCTGAAGAAGGATAAGGTGACTCTGAACGAGCGACTGGAAAGCATGTCTCGTCGGAGAAATGACCTGGAGGCTTATCTGAAAGCACTCGCCAGAAGCTATTCCTTATGCTCGAAGGTACTTCTGTTTATCCGACTGATTCACTGTTTGCAAGTCATCATGAACCAGTCAACTCATTAACTCCTTGAATCTGCAGAATTCTACAAAAAAATTGAAGAGGAAACCGGATAGATCGAGACAGGCTTGGACCCTATCCTTTCTCCAGTCGGCGATGAGGCTCCCATGAACATGCTCCGACTGGAATCTCATGTTGCCAACGTTACAAGCTATCTTGCTCGCCTGAAGGTGGCGGTGTCGCGCATTGATACATCACTCTGGCCAAGGGCAACGTTTCAAAATGACCTCGAGTCTTTGATGACTTGACTCAATGAGGTTCCTAGTCGAGTGCAGGAATGGAAGAAGTCATCTGCCCGATGCAGTGCTGATGTGGCTCTGTCCCTTGTTAGGGTCCACTGCAAAGAAGCTTGAGAAGAGAAGCTGGCGGCGATCAAGGTTGCCAATACAAAAGGCATGACTTCCAATCCTTCATGGAAACCTTCATTGCTGCGGCCACTCGGATCGCTGACGGAATTGACCTGGACGAGTTCGTCGAGCCGGCAAGCCCTCCTCCTGCGGAGTGAACAAACTATATACCTCACCTTAAATTTGCCTCGGAATGCCGAGTGATTTTGTAACCGTTAAACTCCTTCGGGCCTGATGCCCGAGTACTTTTATCTTCATTCTGGAACTTTAAGATTTATTCGAACTTGGTTTATCTTCTGAATGTGCTCGCCTGCTTATTGATAAAGGATGTAGCGGTACGAGCCTATAGAATAGATCTTGTTCGAGTGGAACTTGTTCTTCACTCGGAATATTCTTTGTACTTGAGATGCAATTCTGAGGAGGATGTCCCAGTCGACCTGCACTTCGTCGTCCTTGCCGATGAGGATGGAGCGCATGTTGTATTTGTGGCGTAGCTCCGAAGAGAAGGTTGCAGTCGACCTTCACCTCATCGTCCTTGCGGATGGGGATGGAGCGCACATTGTATTTGTGGCGCAGCTTCGAAGAGAAGGTTGCAGTCGACCTGCACCTCATCGTCCCTGCGGATGGGGATGGAGCACACATTGTATTTGTGACGCTGCTCCGAAGAGAAGGTTGCAGTCGACCTGCACCTCATCGTCCTTGCGGATTGGCGTGTGTTTCAAACTCAGGCGAGTGCTGGACTGCAGCTAAGCCCCCGAGTGTGAGGGTTGCTCACCACTCGGTAGGATTTTTTAAACTTAGGCGAATCCTGGACTGCGGCTAAGCCTCCGAGTGTGAGAGTTGCTCACCACTCGGTAGGATTTTTCATACTTAGGCGAGTACTGGACTGCAGCTGGAGCCCCCGGGTGAGAGACTTACTCATCACTCGGTAGGATTTTTCAAACTTAAGCGAGTACTGGACTGCAGCTAAGCCTCCGAGTGTGAGGGTTGCTCACCACTCAGTAGGATTTTTCATAATTAGGCGAGTACTAGACTGCAGCTAAGCCTCCGAGTGTGAGGGTTGCTCACCACTCGGTAGGATTTTTCGAACTTAGGCGAGTACTGGACTGCAGCTAAGCCTCCGATTGAGTGACTTGCTCCTCACTCGGTAGGATTTTTTAAACTTAGACGAGTACTGGACTGCAGTTAAGCCCCCGAGTGAGAAGGTTGCTCACCACTCGGTAGGATTTTTTTACACTTAGGCGAGTAGTGGACTGCAGCTAAGCCCCCGAGTGAGAGGGTTGCTCACCACTCGGTAGGATTTTTTAAACTTAAGCGAGTACTGGACTGCAGCTAAGCCCCCCGAGTGAGAGTCTTGCTCACCACTCGGTAGGATTTTTTAAACTTAGGCGAGTACTGGACTGCAGCTAAGCCCCCGAGTGAGAGACTTGCTCATCACTCAGTAGGATTTTTTAAACTTAGGCGAGTACTGGACTGCAGCTAAGCCCCCGAGTGAGAGACTTGCTCATCACTCGGTAGGATTTTTTTAAACTTAGGCGAGTACTGGACTGCAGCTAAGCCCCCGAGTGAGAGGCTTGCTCAGCACTCGGTAGGATTTTTTAAACTTAGGCGAGTACTGGACTCCAGCTAAGCCCCCGAGTGAGAGGCTTGCTCACCACTCGGTAGGATTTTTCAAACTTAGGCAAAACGGGTTCGCAACTAAGCCTCTGAGTGAGAGGCTTGCTCACCACTCGGTAGGAATTTTCAAACTTAGGCGAAACGGATTCGCATCTAAGGCACCCACTGGGGGATTTAGAACATATAAAAAAGGAACAACAATCATTTAAGAGACTGTAAAATTGTGTCTTTGATAATCAAACTAAAGGCTATTTCTTATTAAATCTCAACAGTCTGAATGCTTAAGTGTAAAAAGGGCGGAGCAGCTCCGCATTCCAAGCGTGTGGCTCGTCTTTCTTGTGCTCGACATTGTATAAGTGGTATGCTCCATTGTGGAGCACTCTGGTGATAATGAAGGGGCCTTCCCAAGTAGGAGCGAGCTTGTGTGGTTTTTGTTGATCCACTCGAAGAACCAAGTCTCCTTCTTGAAATGCTCGACCCCTCACGTTTCTGGCGTGGAATCGACACATGTCTTGCTGATAAATGGTCGACAGGATCAGGGCCATCTCTCTTTCCTCTTCCAGGAGATCAATTGCGTCTTGTCGAGCCTGTTCTGCTTCATCTTCTGAGAAAAGGTCAACTTTGGGTGCATTGTGAAGCAAGTCACTCGGAAGAACAACTTCAGCTCCATAAACCAGGAAGAATGGAGTCTGGCCAGTCGACCGATTAGGAGTTGTCCTCAAGCCCCAAAGCACTGACGGAAGTTCATCGACCCAGGTGCCTGCCGCGTGCTTGAGATCACACATCAGTCGGGGTTTCAGTCCTTGGAGAATCAATCCGTTTGCTCTTTCAGCTTGTCCATTCGACTAGGGATGGGCGACTGAAGCATAGTCGACTCGAGTGCCTTGGAAAGCGCAGAAGGCTCTGAACTCATCAGAATCGAAGTTCGACCCATTGTCAGTGATGATGCTCTGCGGAACACCATACCTAAATGTTAACTCTCTGATAAAACTGACGGCAGTATTGGCTTCAAGACTTTTGATGGGTTTGGCTTCAATCCATTTGGTGAACTTGTCGACTGCCACGAGTACATGAGTGAAGCCGCTCCTACCCGTTCTCAGAGGTCCCACCATGTCCAAACCCCAAACAGCGAAGGGCCAGACAAGTGAAATGGTCTTCAGGGCTGACGCAGGCTTGTGAGAGATGTTGGAGTAAAACTGGCAACCTTCACATTTGTCGACTATTTCTTGTGCCATCTCATTTGCCCGTGGCCAATAAAATCCTGCTCGGTATGCTTTGGCCACAATGGTCCGAGAGGACGCATGGTGAGCACAGGTCCCCGAGTGGATGTCTGATACGTCTCCGTCGTATCCACTTTTCCAAACACTTTTGCCCTTGTTTTGGACTCTAACTTGTATGATTTGGATGGAACTAACCCAGACTAACGCTGTTTTCAGCAGAATTACCATGATGTGAAACTCCACGGGAGGTCTTAGAAAAAATAATAAAAAATCCTCGCCAAATATGAAGACCAGGGGGCCCACACCCTTCTCACGAGGGTGGGGGGCGCCCCCCCTAGGGCGCGCCCCCTACCTCGTGGGCCCCCTGGAGACCCTCCTACGCCAACTCCAACTCTATATATTTGCTTTCGAAGAGAAAAAAATCAGAGAGAAGAAATCATCGCGTTTTACGATACGGAGCCGCCGCCAAGCCCTAAAACCTCTCGGGAGGGCTGATTTGGAGTCCGTTCGGGGCTCCGGAGAGGGGGATTCGTCGCCGTTATCATCATCAACCATCCTCCATCACCAATTTCATGATGCTCACCGCCGTGCATGAGTAATTCCATCGTAGGCTTGCTGGACGGTGATGGGTTGGATGAGATTTATCATGTAATCGAGTTAGTTTTGTTAGGGTATGATCCCTAGTATCCATTATGTTTTGAGATTGATGTTGCTATGACTTTGCTATGCTTAATGCTTGTCACT
>NW_024113049.1:0-22500 GCF_003073215.2 Triticum urartu | reverse complement strand
GTATTTGTTCCATTCTTGCCGCCCTAGTTTCCGTCATATCGGTGTTATGTTCCCGGATTTTGCGTTCCTTACGCGGTTGGGTTATAATGGGAACCCTTGATAGTTAGCCTTGATTAAAGATTTTCCAGCAATGCCCAACCTTGGTTTTACCATTTGCCACCTAGTCTCTTTTTCCCTTGGGTTTCCGGAGCCCGAGGGTCATCTTATTTTAGCCCCCCCTGGGCCAGTGCTCCTCTGAGTGTTGGTCCAAACTAGAGTCCTGTGTAGCGCCCCCTCAGGGAAACTCGAGGTTTGGTTTTAGTTGTATGGAGAGCTCATCTGAGTGTGCCCTAAGAATGAGATATGTGCAGCTCCTATCGGGATTTGTCGGCACATTCGGGCGGTGTTGCTGGTCTTGTTTTAACCTGTCGAAGTGTCTTGAAGAACCGAGTACCGAGTCTGATCGGAACGTCTCGGGAGGAGGTCTATTCCTTCGTTGACCGTGAGAGCTTGTCATGGGCTAAGTTGGGACTCCCCTGCAGGGATTTGAACTTTCGAAAGCCATGCCCGCGGTTATGGGCAGATGGGAATTTGTTAATGTCCGGTTGTAGATAACTTGAACCTTAACTTAATAAAATGAATCAACTGTGTGCGTTACCGTGATGGCCTCTTCTCGGCGGAGTCCGGGAAGTGGACACGGTGTTGGAGTAATGTTTGCGCAGGTTGGGCCTCTCTAGTTTCTCGCTCGCGCTTTGTCTCCTCTTCTTGCTCTCTTTTGCGAATAGGATAGCCACCATATTTGCTAGTCGCTTGCTGCAGCCCCACATATTTACCTTGCCTTACCTATAAGCTTAAATAGTCTTGATCGTGAGGGTGCGAGATTGCTGAGTCCCTGTGGCTCACAGTTTACTATGACACCAGATGCAGGGCCTGATGATTCCGCTCCAGGTGACGCGCTCGAGCTCAAGTGGGAGTTCGACGAGGACTCTCAACGATACTATGTTTCCTTTCCTGATGATCAGTAGTGGTGCCCAGTTGGGGGTGATCGGGACCGTGTCGCATGTTGGGTTATCTTTTATTTTGGCGCCGTAGTCGGGCCATGAGTGTTTGTATGATGTAATGGTATTTATGTACTTGATTGACGTGGCGAGTGTAAGCCAACTATGTTATCTCCCCTTTTACTATCTATATTACATGGGATGTTGTGAAGATTGCCTAATTTGCGACCTATGCCTTCAATGCGATTATGCCTCTAAGTCGTGCCTTGACACGTGGGAGATATAGTCGCATCGAGGGTGTTACAACAACCCAATATTTTTCCTTGCTGTTATTTAATAAATAACTTATTTAGCCTCTGTTTGGATGTGGTTTTGTGTTTTAATTAATGTTTGTGCCAAGCTAGACCTATTAGATCTTCTTGGATGATAGTTATTTGATCTTGCTGTAATTTCCAGAAACTTTGCGTTCAGTGCCCGAATTACTAAAAATCATCAGAACGTGATAAAATACTGATTCCAATTGCTGCTGATCAATAAACAAATATAGGTCTTCTAATTTTGGTAGATTTTTTGGAGTTCCAGAAGTTTGCGTTAGTTACAGATTACTACAGACTGTTCTGTTTTTGACAGATTCTGTTTTCCGTGTTTTGTTTGCTTATTTTGATGAATCTATGGTTAGTAAAATAGTTTATAATCCATAGAAATGTTGGAATAGAGTAGGTTTAACACCAATTTAAATAAAGAATGAGTTCATTATACTACCTTGAAGTGGTTTTATGTTTTCTTTCTCTAACGGAGCTCACGAGATTCCTATTGAGTTTTGTGTTGTGAAGTTTTCAAGTTTGGGTGAGTTCTTTTGATGGATTTTGGAACAAGGAGTGGCAAGAGCCTAAGCTTGGGGATGCCCATGGCACCCCCAATATAATCCAAGGACACCAAAAAGTCAAAGCTTGGGGATGCCCCGGAAGGCATCCCCTCTTTCGTCCACTTCCATCGGTAATTTACTTGGAGCTATATTTTTATTCACCAACATGATATGTGTTTTGCTTGGAGCGTCTTGTATTATTTGTGTCTTTGTTTGTTAGTTTGCCACAATCATCCTTGCTGTACACACCTTTTGAGAGAGTCATCTATGAATTAAAATTTGATAGAATACTCTATGTGCTCACTTATATCTTTTGAGCTATGTAGTTTTGCTCTACACACTTCACTTATATCTTTTGAGCGTTATAATTTTGCTCTATGTGCTTCACTTAGATCTTTTAGAGCACGGTGGTGGTTTGTTTTAAAGAAACTATTGATCTCTCTCATTCACTTAAATTATTTTGAGAGTCTTAATAGCATGGTAATTTGCTTAATATAAATATGCTTGGTGTTCAAGATATGTGAAATTTTCTTTTGAGTGCGTTGAATACTAAGAGAAGATTGAAGCATGATAATTGTTTTGAGATATGGAGGTGATAATATTAGAGTTATGCTAGTTTAGTAGTTGTGAATTTAAAGAATACTTGTGTTAAAGTTTGTGATTCCCGTAGCATGCACGTATGGTGAACCGTTATGTGATGAAGTCGGAGCATAATTTATTTATTGATTGTCTTCCTTATGAGTGGCGGTCGGGGACGAGCGATGGTCTTTTCCTACCAATCCATCCCCCTAGGAGCATGCGCGTAATACTTTGCTTTGATAACTTCTAGATTTTTGCAATAAGTATATGAGTTCTTTATGACTAATGTTGAGTCCATGGATTATATGCACTTTTCCCATCCTTCCACCATTGTTAGCCTCTCTAATACCGCGCACCTTTCGCCGGTATCATACACCCACCATATACCTTCCTCAAAATAGCCACCATACCTACCTATCATGGCATTTCCATAGCCATTCCGAGATATATTGCCATGCAACTTTCCACCTTCCGTTTATTATGACACGCTCCATCATTGTCATATTGCTAGCATGATCATGTAGTTGACATCGTATTTGTGGCAAAGCCACCATTCATAATTCTTTCATACATGTCACTCTTGATTCATTTGCATATCCGGTACACCGCCGGAGGCATTCATATAGAGTCATATTTGTTCTAAGTATCGAGTTGTAATTGTTGAGTTGTAAGAAAAATAAAAGTGTGATGATCATCAATTTTCTAGAGCATTGTCCCAAGTGAGGAAAGGATGATGGAGACTATGATTCCCCCATAAGTCGGGATGAGACTCCGGACGAAAAAAAGAGGCCATAAAAAAGAGAGAAAAGGCCCAAATAAAAAATGAGAGAAAAAGAGAGAAGGGACAATGTTACTATCCTTTTACCACACTTGTGCTTCAAAGTAGCACCATGATCTTCATGATAGAGAGTCTCTCGTTATGTCACTTTCATATACTAGTGGGAATTTTTCATTATAGAACTTGGCTTGTATATTCCAATGATGGGCTTCCTCAAATTGCCCTAGGTCTTCGTGAGCAAGCGAGTTGGATGCACACCCACTTAGTTTATTTTGATGAGCTTTCATATACTTATAGCTCTAGTGCATCCGTTGCATGCAATCCCTACTCACTCACATTGATATCTATTGATGGGCCTCTCCATAGCCCGTTGATACGCCTAGTTGATGTGAGACTATCTTCCCCTCCTTTTGTCTTCTCCACAACCACCCTTCTATTCCACGTAGTGCTATGTCCATGACTCACGCTCATGTATTGCGTGAAGATTGAAAAAGTTTTGAAAAAGTTAGTGTATGAAACAATTGCTTGGCTTGTCATCGGGTGTGCATGATTTAAATACTTTGTGTGGTGAGATAGAGGCATAGCCAGACTATATGATTTTGTAGGGATAACTTTCTTTGGCCATGTTATTTTGAGAAGACATAATTACTTTATTAGTATGCTTGAAGTGTTATTATTCTTTATGTCAATATGAACTTTTGTCTTGAATCTTTATCTGAATATCATATCCACAATTAAGAAATTTTGCATTGAATTATGCCAAGTAGCACTCCGCATCAAAAATTCTCTTTTTTATCATTTACCTACTCGAGGACGAGCAGGAATTAAGCTTGGGGATGCCTGATACGTCTCAACGTATCTATTAATTTTTTCTGCCATGCTATATTATCTACTGTTTTGGACTATATTGGGCTTTATTTTCCACTTTTATATTATTATTTTTGGACTAACCTATTAACCGGAGGCCCAGCCCAATTTGTTTTTTGCCTATTTCAGTGTTTCGAAGAAACAGAATATCAAACGGAGTCCAAACAGAAAAACCTTTTGGAACGTATTTTCTTCCGGATAAGACCCAGGAGACTTGGACCCTATCCAAGAAGACCGAGCGGTCACGAGGTAGGGGGCCCCGCCCTACCCCAGGCGCACCCCCCTGCCTCGTGGGCCCCTCGGTGCTCCACCGACGTACTCCTTCCTCCTATATATACCCACGTACCCCCAAACGATCAGAACAGGAGCCAAAAACCTAATTCCACTGCCGCAACTTTCTGTATCCACGAGATCCCATCTTGGGGCCTGTCTCTGGAGCTCCGCCGGAGAGGGCCGTCATCACGGAGGGGTCTACATCATCATAGCCCCTCCGATGAAGTGTGAGTAGTTTACTCTTTCGGGTCCATAGTTAGTAGCTAGATGGCTTCTTCTCTCTTTTTGGATCTCAATACAATGTTCTCCCCCTATCTTGTGGAGATCTATTCGATGTAATCTTCTTCTTTTGCGGTGTGTTTGTTGAGACTGATGAATTGTGGGTTTATGATCAAGTCTATCTATGAACAATATTTGAATCTTCTCTGAATTATTTTATGTATGATTGGTTATCTTTGCAAGTCTCTTCGAATTATCCGTTTGGTTTGGACAACTAGATTGGTAGTTCTTGCCATGGGAGAAGTGCTTAGCTTTGGGTTCAATCTTCCGGTGTTCTTTTCCCAATGATAGAAGGGGCAGCAAGACACGTATTGTCTCGTTGCCATTGAGGATAACAAGATGGGGTTTGTTTCATATTGCATGAATTTATCTCTCTACATCATGTCATCTTGCTTAAGGCGTTACTCTGTTTTTAACTTAATACTCTCGATGCATGCTGGATAGCGGTCGATGAGTGGAGTAATAGTAGTAGATGCAGAATCGTTTTGATCTACTTGTCACGGACGTGATGCCTATATACATGATCATGCCTAGATATTCTCATAACTATGCTAAATTCTGTCAATTGATCAACAGTAATTTGTTCACCCACCATAGAAAACTTATGCTCTCGAGAGAAGCCACTAGTGAAACCTATGTCCCCGGGTCTATTCTCATCATATCAATCTCCATCACTTTTATATTGTTTTGCTATTTACTTTGCTTTTACCTTTTACTTTGCATCTTTATCATAAAAATACCAAAAATATTCTATCTATCAGATCTCACTCTCGTAAGTGACCGTGAAGGGCTTGACAACCCCTAATCACGTTGGTTGCGGGTAGCTATCACTTTGTGCAGTACGAGGGACTTGAGCGTGGGCTCCTGCTGGATGATACCTTGGTTCTCAAAAACTGAGGGAAATACTTTATGCTACTCTGCCTGCATCATCCCTTCCTCTTCGGGGAAAACCAACGCAAGCTCAAGACATAGCAGCACGCGTTTCCCCCGGCCCTTGACCTCAAGGGCACTCATCTCCTGGCGTTGACTGAGCATCATGACCTAGAATACTAGCAATGATCGACCCTCGCTCGGGGGTTGCACGTCCGGAACAAGCAAAAAGAAAAGCAACCTAAGGGGGTCAAGCGCTGCTTCATGCATCGTTAAGGAGTTTCCACTAAGTACCCTTTACATCCCCGCGGTGTTACATTCAAAATGTCACCAGGAAAAAAGAAGAAAGGCGTCCTAAGGGGAGGCGGCAGCCTCGTGCTCCTCGGCTCCGTGCTGGCCTTCGTGGTTGTCGAGGGCGAACCGCGCGACCAGATCATCTACATGATCTTCCACCCACTCCCCCAGGGCATCACAAATTACCCTAGGGACGGGGTCGATCACGGCCTCGAAGTCAAAATCGGGATCCTTGTGAAGAACATGGCTGAAAACATGCGTCGACGCCTGCGCGAGGAGGTCGCGGCTTTCCTCGTCGTCGAGCCTGCGCACCTTCTCCGTGCTCCCTTCAAGCCGCTCCACGACCCTGGTGAAGAAGGTGAGGTCTCCGACGTCATCGGGCACGAGCGGGCTGGACACGCTCTCCTTGTAGATAGTGCGTAGGGCGTGACTAGCCCGCCGATCGAGGTCTTGAAACATCATGGAGCACGTGTCCTGCAGGCCCCGAGCTTGATTCGCCTAGTCTGTCGCCCGCTCCACCAGGGAAGCGACATCCCCCATTGCTGATAGAGGGATACCGGCTCGGTTTCAGCTGCGGCTTGGGCGTCGAGGGTAGCCTTCTGGCGCTTGTCCGCCCCGACCAACTTCTTCTTAAGGCTATCATATCGGCCTTCAGTTCATCGCGCCGGGTGCAGAAGCGAGTCTCGTGGAGCTTCAGCTTCTTGTGATAGTCCTTGGCAAGAGCTCAACAGGCCCCCGTGATCCCCTGTTGATCTTCATCTGAACCTTTGCCTCCCAAGAGGCCAGGGCGGCCTCGGCGGTCATCACTTGGCACTCCATCACCTCCAGCCGATCGCGCTCCAGGTTCAGCTTGGACACCACCAGCTCCAGTGCCTCCTCTAGGGCTCGGAGCCCCACTTAGTGGACTGACAACCCTTCCGCGGGAATGGGCACAATGGCTTCGCGCTCCCAGGCTTGCCGCTCCAGGGCTGGGATGGAGGCCAGGAGCTCCTACTCGCACTTTTCGGCGGCCTCGCGCCACCGGTCCGTGGCCTCGGCCTCGTCAAAGGCGCGGTCGCAGGCTTCTTTGGCCGTGGCGGAGGACTCCTCATCCTTCAAGCGAGTGGCTTCGTGTTGGAGGCGGCTGAAGTTGATGGCTACTTCGAGCTGGAGCCACCCGTGCGCCAAGCGCAGATGCTCGACCTCGAGGTGCGAGTCGACGTTGTAGAGTTCTGCCTCAAGCCGGTCCAATGCGCCCTCGTGTCCTGAAGAAGGCCATGCCAGACAGCGCTATGGTCGCGCGCGAGCTCCAACACTCGGCCAGGACCTTGTTCCACGCTCCCGGCCGTGACAGAGGCCCGGGAAGGCCCCATTGGCTCGCTACGGACCCGAGTGCCGCCGAGGGATAGTGGGATAAACGGTGGCACCACCCATGCAAGCCTGATGTCGCCCCCGTCAAAGGACGTCGGGGCCCCGGGTCGAGGACCGCCAGCGGTCGCCTTGGGAGGAGCGCAACTTCTCTGGTGTGCGTAAGCTCAGCCGCCGGGCTCGCAGGGGGGCGTAGCTGTTGAGCACCTCGAAGCCCCCAGAATGGACAACGGGACCATCCTCGCCCCCTTCGCCTAGAGGAAACCAGATAAACAAGGGCTCAGGAAGGCTTGTCGAGCGAAGGTCGGGGAGACTAGAGTACTTACTCATAAGTGGGGACCCATTTCCTTCTCTTCAAGGCCCGCATGGGCGAGCCGACACTGCCCTCAGGCCGCCTCTTCCTCGAAGGGACACATACCCTGGGGGTTGGTGCCGTAGGGTATACCTGGCCACCCTGTGCGCCCGCGGCGATGGCCACATCCCCCCGGCGGAGGACCGCCACCACCGTCTAGGGACGAGTCGGCTCACGACAGACGGTTCGGCATGCCCCCTGGTCGCCCCCAGGAACACCTCACCCCTGAGGCCCTCGGGGGCTGGAACCACCAGGAAGGGGTTGTCACGAAGCCCCTCACGGCCCTCGGGAGGCAACCCCCATTCATTGAAGCAAGGCATCCCCCTGGCGAAGTCCCTCCCGTTCGTGTAGTTGTACAGGGGGAGTCCCCCATCAGGAAGTGCGCTGGCTCCCCCACCGGTCAGGAGGCGGAGTATCCCATTCAGCATGCTAGGAGGCAGGGAGGTCTCCTGGAGCCTCATGGGGTCTTCGTGGCTGGTGAAGGCCCACATCAGGCGAGAATGACGTTGGAGTGGGGTGATCCGCCATTGGACGAACTCCCTCACCACCATCGCCACCGTCACGCTCGCCGCTCTCAAGTCAGCCAGCCTCGCGGAGACCCGCGTGAGCCATGGATCGACAAGCCTCTCGTGCGTCCATTTGAAGCTCAGCATCACCGGGGACGATGGGGTTTGGAGCAGGGGGCTATACTAGGACGCGTGGACATACACCCACTGCCTCCGGAAGCCCTCTGAAGCGACATGCAGCAGAAGCATTGCTCACCGGCAGTCAGCCGCAGGAAGAAGAAGTGGTGGAGCAATGCCCCTGAGGGGGCAATGCCTATGAAAGCCTCGCACAAGAACGCGAATGCAGAAAGGAGGTGATGGATTCCGGGTCAAAATGTAGCACGTGGACCTGGTAGTGCGATAGCACAACATTGAAGAAGTCTGAAAACGGGGGCAGTAAGCTGGAGGAGAAGCCATGAAGGAGGGCAATGGTGGTCACTTCCAATTCGGTGGTAGACCGTGAAGCCGGCCAGATCTTCGTCGCCTTCCACTCGTTGGAATCGGTCGCGGTCACCGGGAAGACCTTGTCCAGCCCCTCGCGGTTGAGCGCGGTGAATCGACCAAGGGCGGGGGCCGGCCCCGTCTGGCGGACCGCCGCCGTTGTGGCCTTGTGTCCTCCCACTCCGACGGGGTATGACAACACAAGATCTAGGTGGCGAGCCACGAACTTGTGTGAGAAGAAAGGGGTGTAAGGCGAGCGCGTAGTGGAGTAATGATGGCCCCGCCACACGCGCCAGACTTTTGTCAGTCTGGGTAGTTGCCGAGGCAACATGAGGGAAGTGGGGGCGTCCACGCCCTATCGAGCACCATGCGTCAAGCCTGGTGCACAGGCGATTGGGGCCGCGTCGCTTTGCCATCCCCTCGCCGCCTTCGCCTCGAAGACAGGACGAGCGCGCCTCAGGCCCGGGGGCTACTCGTTTGACCATTCAACCTTGGGCCCTGGTCGCTCGTGCCTGACGACATCAGATACCTTGCCTACTTCACCAGGGTTGTGGAGCGGCTTGAAGGGAGCGCAGAGAATGTGCGCAGGCTCGTGGACGAGGAAAGCCGCGACCTCCTCGCGTAGGCGTCGACACGTGTTTTCAGCCATCTTCTTCGCGCCGATCCCGATTTCGACTTCGAGGCCATGATCGACCCCGTCCCTAGGATAATTTTTTATGCCCTGGGGGAGTAGGTGGAAGATCACGTAGATTATCTGGTCACACACTTCGCCCCCGACAACCACGAAGACCAGCACGGAGCCGAGGAGCACGAGGCTGCCACCAGTGATGATGATGACGTCTTTCTTCCATTTTCTTACTAACATTTTGAGTGTAATCCTGTGGGGATGTAATGGGTACTTGGTGGAAACTCCTTAACGATGCATGAAGTAGCGCTGGACCCACAGCCCCTGAGCGAGGGTCGATCGTCGCTGGTATGCTGGGTCATGATGCCCAGTCAAGGCCAGGAGATGAGTGCTCCTGAGGTCAAGGGCCGAGGGCAACACGTGCCTGCGGGCTCACTTAAGGAGCGTCGCACAAGGATCCAGGCACCAAAGTCTTGGTGAGGTGTGTGTAGGGGTGGCCCGAACGCAGGCATCAGCCGCGCCAAATGTCGGAATCGAGGCTTCGCGGACCCAAACAAGGTTCGAACTCTTGGGGCGTGCGAAGATCTAGCCTAGCTGCAGCCCCAAGCTCACCGCCTCATGGCTTGCCCTCGTCGAGTTCATGCGAGCGGGGAGAAGAGTGGACATGGTCATTTACCCAGGTTCAGGCCATCTTACGGTGTAAACCCCTACTCTTGTTTGTGGTGGATTGCCTCGCAAGGAGGATGAGTATGAACTAGTACAAGTGGTGAACTGCCTCGTGAGGGCTCGAGGATCCCCCTCTCTATGGTGGAGACTAACCTTTATTTATACTAGCATTGGTCCTCTTCCCTCATAGCTTAGGCGGGAAGGGATTTCACAATAGCCAATTTGAAAGGGGACAGGAGTACACCCTATCCTGACTAAAGTTCTTCTTCTTCTGCAAAGCTTCTGGTCGTGACACAGTGGTGGGCTCGGCGATGACATCGGCCCTGCCGAGCTCGTGGTCTTGGTCTGGTTGCACAGGAATGGAAACCTTTGGGGGATTCCTCGAGAACCCGCGTACGTCCTTGCCTCCTTAACATGAAAGAGGAAACTGCCCCGAGCTACGCCTGCTCGCATCCGCCTGGCCTTGGTCGTCATGACTCACATCATCGCGCGCCTCGTGAGGTGAGGTACTTTCATAGAGATCTTTGCTCCTCGGGAGGCAGGCTCGAAAGCTGCTCCTCGGGAGGTCTTGGTGTTGTTCTCCTAGCGAGGCAGGGGCCCTCGCGAGGGTCTTGTCCGTGAAGTCTTGTAGTTGGGACGTGTTGGGCCATCGAAGGAGCCACGTGTTGGGCCGTAGGCAGGCGGGCCTGGGTACCCCCGATCTCAGAACACCGACAATCTGCTCGGTAAGTAAATACCCAACAACCGAGCGCACAGAGGCACGAAGACTTCTGACACGTAGCAGATACTGGCAGCTCTTTTCCGAGTTTCTCGTCCACAAACGCCGGAGCGACCCGCCCTCCTGACCTTGGCTCTCTTGCCCTGACGCGCGGTCCTCGTTCATCGGCCGTTTCATTGGGCCCGAACACCGGGTCTTCTCATCCATTCCACCGCAGCAGCCCGTCTATAGCTGGCCAAATGGGCCGGGCCTGGCATGCCGACCCGCAAGCACGCTGGCACGACACGTGATGGGCCAGGCCCGGACACGCTCTAATCGGGCCGTGCCAGGCACGCGGCCCGCCTTGGGCCATGCCTGGGCCTGAAGGCTGGGCACGCGGGCCGGCACGCACGGCCCGTTTATTATCTTTTTTTATTTTTTATCCAGATTATATATATATAACACATAAAAAACAGCCCAGCGGGCCAAAATCAGTCCAAGAAACTACCTAGCAGGTCATCAGGCTAGTGGGCCAGCGTGCCTGGTGTGCCATCAAGCCGGCCCGTTTGGCTCCTGGGCCGTGCTTGGGCCGGAGGGGGCAGAACGCGGGCCGGCACGGCACGGCCCGACTAATAATCGTGCCATGGCGGGCCAAGCCGTGCCAGGCACGATTAAGATGGGCCGTGCCGTGCCGTGCCGGGCCGGCCCGTTTGGCCAGCTATGAGCCCGTCCTCCGCAGACGAGAGAATTTACCATGTACACCATTAGGTGTTTCGTAAATTGCATAAATAGCCTTGCACCCATCATTGTCTCGCTTCGCGCACAAAGCTCTCTTCGATGCTCCAGTCGACTATGAACTTATATGCGAACTCGTACAACTTAGGGGGTGTTCTGGAAATGTTGTTTCCCGCAAGAAAATATCCTTTTCTTCCCCTGCTTGCTCACCCCCACTCTCACGGTCTCACCTCGCTCCTCTTCACTTCCTCCCTCGGCTTCGAGTTTTTTTTCTCTTTTTTTTCTTCCCTTTTTTCCATTTCGATTTCCTTCTTCGTCGAGTTTGGGTTGGATTAATCCCCGACCCAAACCCTAATAATCGATCTCCCTGACCCGGGACGACGGCCCGGGGATCGATCGCCATGCAGCAGAGGATGAAGCAGGCGGCGGCGGTAGCGGCGCAGCAGCAGCAGCAGATGATGCAGCAGGCGCTACTCATGCACCACCACCAGCAGCAGGCGGCGGCCGCGGCGGCCGCGGTGCCGCCCATGTTCCCGCCGCACCACGCGCACCCGGGTCTCCTCGCCGCGCCGCATGTGGGCTCCTTATCTTGCTCCCCCGTGGTTACTGCTCGCTCGATCGCTTTCGTCTGCGCTGGGTTGGTGGCCTCTGGAGGTGTCTGGGGTTCCAGGTGTGGGGAGTGCGGTGTTTCCCGTTCCCGCGGTGTCGGTGACAGCTAGGGGTTTCGCTGGCATGGCTCCGTGTTCTAGGGTTGGAGTCTCTCATTTTGGTTATTCGGTTCAAATGGTGGGGATTTGGTTGCTTCACTGTTGCGATTTTTCATTTCGTCGGTTCCTCTAGGGAGTCTATTAGTTCTCTTCGCTGTGAGCTTGCTCGTCAGGAAAACTTTAGTTTGTCTTATGTTTTGTTTGTCGAATTAGGGTTTTGATCAGACCGGGTCGTTTTTGAGTGGATTTCACATCTCTGGTATTGCAAGCTAAGTAGCTACTTTACCAATTATTTGTTTTTTTACTACTTTTTAGAGGAGTTATGCTTGAGTACGCCGCGTGGAATTAGGTGCATGTGGTTGTGATTTACAATTAAGATTACGGGCAGGTTTAATGAGTGACAATAGTGAGATAAATATGTTTGTGTTAGAGTTTATGTGATATTGTAAGCGCCCTAGTGCTAAATACTTGTTAGTTTCTTAAATGTGAAGTGGAAAATATGCAGTGAGAACTGTGAATGAGCTCGTAAGGTCTGTGAAGGTCAGGTGAAATTTGTCTGGTGACTGCTAAACAAGTCACCATTTAGAGATGTGGGTTACGTTTTGGTTGTCTCTGATCATAAATAAGTGCACATTTAGTGGTGACTGAAATGTGAATGTACCATAATTATGCTCATTCCTTTTCCTTCTTTCATCCTGTTTGTCAGTTCAGAGGGTACTCCAATTTTGAGTTTTGGTGCATAGGTTACATTAATGCTGAACTCCATTTATTCTACTCCCTCCGATCGATATTACTTGTTGCTCAAACGGATGTATCTAGCACTGAAATACAACTAGATACATCCGTTTGAGCGACAAATAATATGGATCGGAGGGAGTATTAATACTTGCATGACATGTTTTCTTATACATGTAGCTGTTCCAAGTGCTAGTTAGGATGTGTTTGGTTGAAGGTGTCATATGAATGGGTTGGGACCGTCCAATTTATTTGGGATTGAACCATTCAATTCATGCGTTTGGCTGAATATAAGAGATGAGCTAATTATTTAGGACAGGACCACCAGTCATGCTCACATAGTCATGCATGCAAAGCGTGGCCATTTGATTCGACCGATTTGGTTGGGTGGAACCATAGTTGCCATGTTTCCGGTACGGTGGGAACGAGGAATTATAACCAAACATGTCTATTTTTTGAACGATCCCAACCCATTCATGACCACCCTTGTAACCAAACGCACCCTTAGTGAATCCGTTTGCATATCTAAGAGTCAGTTGTGCAAAGCTCTGGTAAACATGTTCAAAGTAGATGCGTTTTCCAATAGTGCAGCACTGCAAGTACTGCCTTTCACTGAGTACAGTTAAGTGTGTCTTTACATGTCGGTAGTATTGTACAGCGATTTCTTTCAGCTTGTCTCCGCACATAATTCAGTAACTGCAAGAAATCCACAGGAAAACTAAAATGAGTAGAAAATGGTGGACATTGGTCTTCCTGCAATGCTCATTTGGGGAATCGTGCATGCAGCGACATATTGTAGATCTGTACAGCGTTCCTGAATCACGTGTCCTCTGGACCAGGGGTCTAGCTTGGTCTTCATTGCATACCTTACTGCATTCGTATTGTTTTGTTTGATTTTGATTTTTGATATTACATATTTTCACTTCTACTGTTTGTTTGGCTCTTATTTTCCTTTCAAAATGTTAGGGCTGTATTCTTTGTTTGTGACACCCGTAATTTTGCAGATAGAGCCCATCGTTAGTGGGAACCTGCCTCCTGGGTTTGATTCAAGCACATGCCGCAGTGTGTAAGTGGTTGATTATTTCAACCTTCTAGTTATCTCGTGCCGTCTTACTGAAATTAAATATAAAATTGTACAAAACACGATACTTCTTTGTAAAATGTGTGCCCTGTCTCTTATAGTAAACTCCAATTAAATATAAAATTGTACAAAACATGATACTTCTTTGTAAAATGTGTGCTCTGTGTCCTATAGTAAACTCCAAACTGGATATGTTCTAGGACTGCGGACTGCCTGATGACATGTATCAAGTTCTCTTCTGCTTATTTGTACATCAAACTGCACATCATTTCCTTATGTTACTCACTACTCAACATTATTATTCTGAATAGGTATGTTGGCAATATCCATCTTCAAGTCACAGATTCACTACTGCATGAAGTTTTCCAGAGTATTGGTCCAGTTGAAGGGTGTAAGCTCATTAGGAAAGAAAAGGTAACTTGTGCTCTTTAAAAATAGATGCCATTGTGGTACTTTGTATTTGGTGCAAGTTTAAGGCATTTATTCAATAGTATCAGATAATGCTGTGTGTTACATTCTGGCACGATGTAGACTGCCACCCGCAATGCATGCTCTCAGACAGAAGGATTTATGGTATCAATAGTCAATATTTGATTTGTTGGTTTAACAGTGTTTATTTTTGGATCTCAGAACCCTACTGTGTGAAAGCTGTAAGGGACTGTTTTGGACCATTTGTTTGAATTGGTATGGTAGATAAATGCCATCAAACCCAGTTCTGAGCAACTTCCTGCAAGGAAGCTTTCTGATGTTGACTGACTGCACAATCAACAAATGCTCACATGGGATAGGTAGATAAATAACTAATTTGGCCTCTTGTTAGGACTGTTAACTTGATATTTTAGTGATGCCGTCTTCTATCTCTTGAAAAAAGCGTGCTGCATTTTTGTTTGTGTTATTTACTTAGTTCACCACTACAATTCGTTGTAGAACAGCTAATGCTGAATTAGTCATATTATTTCTGTTAATATTTTATCCATCTTTGTTCTTATCATCTCGCAGTCATCTTTTGGTTTTGTTGACTATTATGACCGTAGATATGCTGCAATTGCTATTGTGTCACTCAATGGTAGACAACTGTAAGTGTTTTCTTTCAATATTAATTATCTATGAACAGATATTAATGCAGTGTCCCATGTTCTACATTAACGTTTCTTATAATACTGGATAACCAGGTTTGGCCAGCCAATAAAAGTCAATTGGGCATACGCAAGTACCCAGAGAGAGGATACATCAGGTCTGGTACTGAAATATGGTCTAAATGTTCCATTATATATACTTGTTTTTTTTTTCCAGTGTATGTGCATCCTTTTAGATTTGAGACTGTTATAACTGAGATCTGTATGGCTGTTTATTCTTGCAGGCCATTTTAACATCTTTGTCGGGGATCTTTGCCCGGAGGTTACGGATGCTGCTTTGTTTGCTTTTTTTTCGGCATATTCTACCTGTTCGTAAGTGTTAGATAGCTCTGTGTACTTCATCCCATTTGTACAGTATATTCTGCCTTACCACTTTAGCTTGGTAACTTGTGCAGAGATGCTAGAGTTATGTGGGATCAGCAGACTGGACGATCTAGAGGGTTTGGTTTCGTTTCTTTTAGGAATCAGCAGGTAGTGTCACCATGGCAACTTAAAACATTAGTCTGGACTCAGAACTAATGTTGAGTTTATATGAACTGCTATTCATCATCTTCCTTTGTTATTCATTGACAGGATGCACAAACTGCCATAAATGAGTTGAATGGTGCGCTCCCTATGTCTAATTCTGGAGTTGACAAATCAGCTTCAGTGATGTGATGATAATGTATGTTTGTTTTTCTTGTGTTCAGGAAAGTGGCTTGGCAACCGCCAAATTCGTTGCAATTGGGCGACGAAGGGCGCTAATGCTGGTGAAGAGAAGCAAAGTACAGACTCCAAGGGTATGGTGGAATTGATAAACGGCTCATCAGGTGAATCTATATGCACTTGTTTCTTAGGTATTTGTTTTAATTTAAGGTTATATGATATGGAACAATCGGCTTGCAACAAGTTGAACTATTAGTTATCATTATTGTGGGAGTTTAGGTTTCTAATCTTTATCTATTACCCTTGGAGTTGAATTTACTTCATAGTCTGTTACATTTGCCAACTCCACTTCAACATAAGGGTTCCAGTCTTAATCCTTAGCAGAATAGGAATTAAAATAATATTTGCTTCGCACAGAATCTAGCCACATAACCTTGTGAAATCTTTTGTGGTAACTACGACTAGCGAAGTAATTTCATTGTTCCTGTTTTACAGAGGCTGGCAAGGAGAATGCAAACGAAGATGGTCCTGAAAATAACCCACAGTATACAACTGTTTATGTTGGCAATCTTCCCCATGATGTACTTTCTTGATTCCTGTTCTTTTGCATTGTTCTTGTTTGCTCATCACTAACTTGTCAATTCTGTTTATTAGATCAACAGCAATGATGTGCATCGATTTTTCCATTTACTCGGGGCTGGCTCAATTGAGGAGGTCCGTGTAACACGCGATAAAGGATTTGGCTTTGTGAGATATAGTACCCATGAAGAAGCTGCACAAGCAATACAGACGGGTAATGGCCAACTTATTGGCGGGAGGCAGATCAAGGTACTCTCTTTAGACATTGACATCCCCACCAATGAATTCCATTTCTCTTGGTTACCTTAGTTCCTCGGATGTAACAGAGGATAAAAGGGTTTTAGTGATTGAGTTTTCATATCATGCAGTGCTCTTGGGGAAGCAAACCAACTCCACCAGGGACAGCATCTGCGCCTCTGCCTCCTCCGGCATTAGCGCCATACACCCCTGGCGTGTCAGCAGCTGACCTCATCTCCTACGACCGATCCCTTGCTCTGAGCAAGATGGCTGCCGACCCGGCCCTGATGGGTCAGCACGCCGCCCTGAGGCAGGCCGCGATGGATATGGGCGCCGGCGCCCGCAAGGCCATCTTTGACGGGGGCTTCCAGAGTGTCAACCCTCAGCAGCAGCAGCAGCTCATGTACTACTGAGTGTATGAAGCAAGTATGCTGGCGACGGAGGGGATTACAACACCCTCCTTCCTAATGTATATACATATATGGTAGATGAAGCCTCACCAGGGCCTTTTCTTCTGTTATTACTAGTCCAACATCGCAATTAGTAATCTACTATCCTTCAGCTGTTAATGCTCCGGGTCGCCGGCTATATATAGCACCAATGTACTAGAACATACGTATCCCTGACGTGTTTTGGGCAATTCTTATTTTTAATAACTACTCCCACTGATCCAAAATAATTGTCAGTTTTGAACTAAGGTTAGTCCAACCTTAATTCAATACTGCAACACTTCTTATGGATAGAGCTAACCTTAATTCAAAACTGTGACGCTTATTTTGGATTGAAGGGAGTAGCATATATGACCATGTGTTACAACGGGAGAAAAGAAAATGATGTGCTCAGGTGTGGAGTAAATGCAGGTTGTGATGAACCAGGTGTTGCAACGGGAGAAAAGAAAATGATGTGCTTAGGTGTGGAGTAAATGCGGGTTGTGATGAACCAGGTGTCGGGTTGAGGATAAGGCTCGTCATAGTGGGGAGTAACTTATAGTATAAGGCTCGTCATATCTATGACACTAGTATAAGTTACTACCTCTATAGTGCAAAGTAATTAAGTAATAGTGTCATAGTGGATATGACATTAGTCTAAGTTACTATCTTCATAGTGCAAAATAATTAAATAATAGTGTTACAGATGGTTTCATTTATTAGCTCATAGACTCATTTTGCCTCGGAAAATGCTATGTTACAGTAACATATTATGTTACCACAAGCACCTCTTTCCTTATTAAATACTTGCCACATAAGCAAAATTGTATTGAGATGTGTTAAGTTACTACCTAAGTTACCCCACTATGGCTAGTCTAAGGTCGCTGGTGACAGATTTGATGGATCTATTGATAGCATGGATCTTTAGGCGCTAGTTCGGGACATGGAACATGATTTATAGTCTGAGGTAATCCCATTGGAAGAACTTGTAAAATATGAAATTGTGGTCACTTAACTTGTCTTAGAGCGACTATAGTAGACCCCGCATCCCGTCGGTTCCCAAAACACATTTGCAGTTCGCGCAAAACCACTTTTGCAGGTTGGCACAGATGCAGACTCCCAAACAGATCCGTAAAAAAGTATATTCACGAAATATATTAGTTTATGGGTCGGTTTTGTGGGGTTTGCTCTTTGCGCCGCTGCATCTCGCATATCATCGGTCCGCAAATATCAAATCCAACATAATTCATCAATCGAAAACAAACTGAATTATTCAAATCAAACATAATACAATAATCATCCGCATTACAAATAATTATTCAAATCACCGTAGCAAACTTAAATAATGCAATACAAAACTTGTCATGAATACAAATACAAATGAATACAAAAATTAGTCACTGTCCAACCCTTTGCCAATGGTGCTCAATGAGATCCTCCTGAAGTTGAAAGTGTGTGTCTGCATTTTCAATCTTCTTGTATGTCTCAAGAAAAGCTCTAATGCAGTTTGGGTCTCTAACTGGTTTGACACGGCTACTCACATTGTCGTAAAAGAATTCTAAGTTCATTCCTCTCTCATCTTCAATAATCATATTGTGCAGGATAACAGAGCATGTCATGATGTTCTTCAAGGTTTTCTTATTTCAAAAACGAGCAGGACCACGGACAATGGCGAACCTAGATTGCAAAACACCGAATGCTCTTTCAATGTCTTTTCGGGCTGCCTCTTGCACCCTTGCAAATTCACATTGTTTCTTTGTTTTGGGTTCTTTGATGCTCTTGACAAATGTGCACCAAGGAGGGTATATACCATCTGCAAAATAGTACCCCTTTGTGTATTCATGTCCATTGATAGTGTAGTTGCAAGCAGGAGCATCACCACTAGCAAGCCTAGCAAACAAATGAGACCGTTGCAACACATTGGTATCATTGAGAGTGCCCGGCATACCAAAAAAGCAATGTCAAATCCATAAATCCTCGGATGCTATGGCCTCTAGCACAATTGTTGCATCACGAGACTTGCAACAACACATCCCTTGCCAAGCCTTGGGGCATTTTTTCCAATTTCAATGCATACAATCAATGCTACCTAGCATGTCAGGCCAACCTCTCCTCTCATTAGATGCCATCAATTTCTTTGTGTCATCTTCATTGGGTGCCCGAAGATACTCAGGACCAAAGATACGGACGATCACTTTCGCAAATCTACGCACATACTCAATTGTGCTATCTTCACCAATGCGAAGATACTCATCGGCATAGTCAGCCGGAACGCCATATGCAATCACCCGCATAGCCTCGGAGATTTTTTGATATGCACTAAATCCCTTTAAGCCCGCGACATTCCTTCTTTGAGTAAAATACCGGCAATTTGCCTCGCAAGCTTGAACAAGTTTCACAAAGAGGGATCGGCACATTCGGTACCTTCTCCGGAAGAGGTGCGGAGGATATGTAGGATTCTCCGCGAAATAGTCTTGCATCAACATCTCGTTCCCAAGATGGCGATTCCGAGGAATGCACAGACGCCCGACAGTCGATCCTCGCCTCCTCTTTCGGTGCTCGTCTTCATGCTCCTTCACGGCAAGCTCCATGACTAATGTTTGCTGCCGAAAGGTCGCAAGCATGGTCTCAACATCCGAGTCGTTCGAATCGGACAAATCGGAGAGAAAGAACTTCTCGCATGGTGAAAGATCGTGGATGTCGCCTAGGAGGGGGGGTGAATAGGTGTTTTAAAATAATTACGTTTAGGCTTGAACAATGCGAATAAACCTAGCGGTTAATTTGTCAAACAAAAACCTACAACAACTAGGCTCACCTATCTGCACAACAATTATGCTAAGCAAGATAAACTAACTAGGTGATAGCAAGATATATGACAAGAAAAACAAATATGGCTATCACAAAGTAAAGTGCATAAGTAAAGAGCACGGGTAAGAGATAACAGAGCACACGGAGACGACGATGTATTCCCGAAGTTCACACCCTTGCGGATGCTAATCTCCGTTTGGAGCGGTGTGGAGGCACAATGCTCCCCAAGAAGCCACTAGGGCCACCGTAATCTCCTCATGCCCTCGCACAATGCAAGATGCCGTGATTCCACTAAGGGACCCTTGAGGGCGGTCACCGAACCTGTACAAATGGCAACCCTTGGGGGCGGTCACCGAACCCGTACACTTTGGCAACCCTTGGGGGACGGTCACCGGAACCCGTCAAATTGCTCGGGGTGATCTCCACAACCTAATTGGAGACCCCGACACTTGCCCGGAGCTTTACACCAGAATGATTGAGCTCCGAACACCACCAACCGTCTAGGGCGCCCAAGCACCCAAGAGGAACAAGCTCAAGGGTACCAAGCACCCAAGAGTAATAAGCTTCTCAACTTGTAACTTCCACGTATCACCGTGGAGAACTCAAACTGATGCACCAAATGCAATGGCAAGGGCACACGGAGTGCCCAAGTCCTTCTCTCTCAAATCCCACCGAAGCAACTAATGCTAGGGAGGAAAATGAGAGGAATAACAAGAAGGAGAACACCAAGAACTCCAAGATCTAAATCCAAGGGGTTCCCCTCACCTAGAGGAGAAAGTGATTGGTGGAAACGTGGATCTAGATCTCCTCTCTCTTTTCCCTCAAAAACTAGCAAGAATCCATGGAGGGATTGAGAGTTAGCAAGCTCGAATAAGGTCAACAATGGGGGAAGAACACGAGCTCAAGAGATAAGGTTCATTGGGGAAGGCGACCCCCTTTTACAGATGGGGGAAAATCCAACCGTTATGCTCACAGCCCGCACAGAGCGGTAGTACCCCTTTGAAAAACAACAGCGAGGAGGCAAAAGGCCAGTAGAACCGCCGGAGCGGTACTACCGCTCGACCTCATGGTAATACCGCAAATGGTAGCGGTACTACTGCTTGCGAGCGGTACAAAAAAAATACTTCCGTGCCTACTTCCGCTGAGCAAAACACGAGATTTTGGTCCGGAGCGGTACTACCGCTTAGGAGCCATGGTAGTACTGCTCTGGAGCGGTACAGTACCGCTCAGGAGCCGCGTAGTACTGCTCTGGAGCGGTAGTAAAAATTACATCCGCTCTAGCCACGGTAGTACCGCTGCAGCCTTTACAAAAACAGCCACAACTTCTGCAAACGAACTCCGAATTCAACGAAACCAAGTTTGTTGAAAGCTAACGACATGGGCTAACACAATATTGATAGAAATATCAATAAGAAGCAAATGGAAAAGGCCCATAAGAAAATGGTGAGAACCCTTCCTTGGAATAAGACCGGTAAAACCTCCAACACCGAAAACATCATAGAAGACGCATGCGAACTCCGTTTTCGATGAACTCAAGCTTGTCATCAAGATGACCATAAGCTCTAAGACTCACAAAGAGAACCAAACAAGAACCAAGAAAGATGATGCAAGGATGCAATGGTTTGAGCTCTCTATGAATGATACGATCAAGCTACTCATCGAGAGCCCCCCTTGATAGTACGACAATCGATCCTATACCCGGTCTCCCAACTACCATATGAGACCGGTAAAATAGAAAAACTATCAAGGGCAAACGTTTACCTTGCACAGTCCACTTGATCTAGATGTATGACGATCTTGACTTCCCTCAAGTTGACCACCTTTCTTGATTGCGTTGGCTCGTGAAGACTAGTTAGATTGCTCCCCCATACTCCATATGGGTGAGCCACTTTGCACATCTTCACAAGTCCATTGTCACCACAATGGACGACCAATATTCAAGCACTTGATCTCTTCGTGATGCATCACTTGAATGTGCACACCGCAACCTAACCCCACAAAGAACTCTCACGAACACTATGGGTTAGTACACAAACGTAATGGTCAATGCTTACCATACCATGGGATCACTTGATCCCTCTTGTACATCTTCTATGCTTTGTGATTTGATCAACTTGATTCACTCTTGACTTAGTCTTGATCAACCTTGAACCTTTCCAACTCTCTTCATTTGGATGATGCCTTGAAGGTAAGCATGAATGATCAAACAATCTTCTTCTTCAAGACATGCTTGCAATAAGCTCAACTCTCACATGACCAATCTTTAGGTAATTCCTTGAATAGCACCTTGTCGACACAAACTCTCCTTGAAACCAACACATGTACTCCAAAAAATCTTATGGACAAAACCTTCAAATATAACTCAAGGCAACCATTAGTCCATAGAGATTGTCATCAATTACCAAAACCAAACATGGGGCACCGCGTGTTCTTTCACACGGGCTCAACTCCATCTACACGCACACCGGCGCGTCAATCAACTACACAGCTCACAAAAATCACAAAAAAGGGACTAATCGATGGCGGGTGATCCCGGGCGGCGACGAGGGGGCGAAGAGAGGGGTAGGATAAAGTAGCATGATCTATCGAGATGCATATGGGTGACATGGTGGTTTTAGCGAGTTCGGGCCTCTCACGGTGGAGATAACAACCCTGCGTCTCGTGCTCCGGAGAGGCTTTGTTTTATCTTAGTATGTATCCAGAGATTACAATGAGAGGAGAACGAATCCCCGTAGTCCTGAGACTAATGGTGAAAAAGAGAGAGAAGTAGAAGAAAAGAACCCCCCCTAGTCTAGTGGTGGGGGGTGGCTTATATAGATTGCGCCACCCCCTCACCTCCTATGTTATAAAGTGGGGCATGAATGCCATAATGCCAACCCACTATCAAGCCTATGAGAATGATGCCGACTGCTTTCTGCCTGTGGTCTTCGTATATCCGAGTGAGTCGTACGGTC
>NW_024113048.1:0-9458 GCF_003073215.2 Triticum urartu | reverse complement strand
TTGTGTTCTACTCGTGCATAGAAATCTACGCATAGACCTAGCTCATGATGCCACTGTTGGGGAACGTAGCAGAAATTCAAAATTTTCCTACGTCACCAAGATCTATCTATGGAGAAACCAGCAACGAGGGGAAGGAGAGTGCATCTACATACCCTTGTAGATCGCTAGCGGAAGCGTTCAAGAGAACGGGGTTGAAGGAGTCGTACTCGTCGTGATCCAAATCACCGGAGATCCTAGTGCCGAACGGACGGCACCTCCGCGTTCAACACACGTACAGCCCGGTGACGTCTCCCATGCCTTGATCCAGCAAGGAGAGAGGGAGAGGTTGAGGAAGACTCCATCCAGCAGCAGCACAACGGCGTGGTGGTGGTGGAGGAGCGTGGTACTCCAGCAGGGCTTCGCCAAGCACCGCAAGAGACGAGGAGGAGAGAGGTAGGGCTGCGCCAGGGAGAGATCAAATCGTGTGTCTTGGGCAGCCCAAAACCCCCACTATTTATAGGAGAAGGGGAGGAGGGTGCGCCCCCTCTAGGGTTCCCACCCCTAGGGGGGCGGCAGCCCTAGATGGGATGGAGGGGGGCGGCCAAGAGGGGGAGAGGGGGGCGCGCCCTAGGGTGGGCCTTAGGCCCATCTGCGCCTAGGGTTTCCCCCTTCTCCTCCTAGCTGCGCCTTGGGCCTTGTGGGAGGCGCACCAGCCCACTCAGGGGCTGGTCCCTTCCCACTCTTGGCCCATGCAAGCCTCCGGGGCTGGTGGCCCCACTTGGTGGACCCCCGGGACCCTCCCGGTGGTCCCGGTACGTTACTGATAAAACCCGAAACTTTTCCGGTGACCAAAACAGGACTTCCCATATATAAATCTTTACCTCCGGACCATTCCGGAACTCCTCGTGACGTCCGGGATCTCATCCGGGACTCCGAACAACATTCGTGTAACCACATACAAACTTCCTTTATAACCCTAGCGTCATCGAACCTTAAGTGTGTAGACCCTACGGGTTCGGGAACCATGCAGACATGACCGAGACGTTCTCCGGTCAATAACCAACAGCGGGATCTGGATACCCATGTTGGTTCCCACATGTTCCACGATGATCTCATCGGATGAACCACGATGTCGAGGATTCGATCAATCCCGTATACAATTCCCTTTGTCTAGCGGTATTGTACTTGCCCGAGATTCGATCGTCGGTATCCCGATACCTTGTTCAATCTCGTTACCGGCAAGTCTCGTTACTCGTTCTGTAACACATCATCCCGTGATCAACTCCTTGATCACATTGTGCACATTATGATGATGTCCTACCGAGTGGGCCCAGAGATACCTCTCCGTCACACGGAGTGACAAATCCCAGTCTCGTTCGTGCCAACCCTACAGATACTTTCGGAGATACCTGTAGTGTACCTTTATAGCCACCCAGTTATGTTGTGATGTTTGGCACACCCAAAGTATTCCTACGGTATCCGGGAGTTGCACAATCTCATGGTCTAAGGAAATGATACTTGACATTAGAAAAGCTTTAGCATACGAACTACACGATCTTTGTGCTAGGCTTAGGATTGGGTCTTGTCCATCACATCATTCTCCTAATGATGTGATCCCGTTATCAACGACATCCAATGTCCATGGTCAGGAAACCGTAACCATCTATTGATCAACGAGCTAGTCAACTAGAGGCTTACTAGGGACATGGTGTTGTCTATGTATCCACACATGTATCTGAGTTTCCTATCAATACAATTATAGCATGGATAATAAACGATTATCATGAACAAGGAAATATAATAATAACAAATTTATTATTGCCTCTAGGGAATATTTCCAACAATAACAACTCTAGCGTCACCGAACCTTAAGTGTGTAGACCCTACGGATTTGGGAACCATGCAGACATGACCGAGACATCTCTCCGGCCAATAACCAATAGCGGGATCTTGATACCCATATTGGCTCCCACATGTTCCACGATGATTTCATCGGATGGACCACGATGTCGGGGATTCAATCAATCCCGTATACAATTCCCTTTGTCTATCGGTATGTTACTTGCCCGAGATTCGATCGTCGGTATCCCTATACCTTGTTCAATCTCGTTACCGGCAAGTCTCTTTACTTGTTCCGTAACGCATGATCCCGTGGCTAACTCATTAGTCACATTGAGCTCATTATGATGATGCATAACCGAGTGGTCCTGGAGATACCTCTCCGTCACACGGAGTGACAAATCCCAGTCTCGATTCGTGCCAACTCAACAGACACTTTCGGAGATACCCGTAGTGTGCCTTTATAGCCACCCAGTTACGTTGTGATGTTTGGCACACCCAAAGCATTCCTACGGTATCCGGGAGTTGCACAATCTCATGGTCTAAGGAAATGGTACTTGACATTAGAAAAAGCTTTAGCAGACAAACTATACGATCTTGTGCTATGCTTAGGATTGGGTCTTGTCCATCACATCATTCTCCCAATGATGTGATCTCGTTATCAACGACATCCAATGTCCATGGTCAGGAAACCATAACCATCTATTGATCAACGAGCTAGTCAACTAGAGGTTTACTAGGGACATGTTGTGGTCTATGTATTCACACATGTATTACGGTTTCCAGTTAATACAATTATAGCATGAACAATATAAAATTATCATGAACAAGGAAATACAATAATAACCATTTTATTATTGCCTCTAGGGCATATTTCCAACATGTCAATCCCTTCCGGGGTACGGTGCCTCAAGATAGGCAAGCAGACGTGAGGTAAATTGTACTGATTGATAGATCGAATGCCAAATAAAATAAATTGTAGCAAGGTATTTTTGGATTTTTGGTTTAATAGATCTGAATAAAAATGCAAAGGAAAAGTATATCGCAAGGTAAATATATGAGAAGGAAGACCCGGGGGCCGTAGGTTTCACTAGTGGCTTCTCTCGAGAAAAATAGCAAACGGTGGGTAAACAAATTACTGTTGGGCAATTGATAGAACTTCAAATAATTATGATGATATCCAGGCAATGACCATTACATAGGCATCACGTCCAAGATTAGTAGACTGACTCCTGCCTGCATGTACTACTATTACTCTACACATCGACCGCTATCCAGCATGCATCTAGTGTATTAAGTTCATGAAAAAACGGAGTAATGCAATAAGAACGATGACATGATGTGGACAAGATCTGTTTATCTATATGGTGGTAGATATAGATCTCATCTTCTTATCCTTAGTGGCAACGATACATACGTGTCGGTTCCCTTCAGTCACTGGGATCAAGCACCGTAAGATCGAACCCACTACCGGGCACCTCTTTCCATTGCAAGATAAATAGATCAAGTTGGCCAGAAAAAACCAAAATATCAGAGAAGAAATAGGAGGCTATAAGAGATCATGCATAAAAGAGATCAAAGAAACTCAAATACTTTCATGGATATAAAAACATAGATATGATCATAAACTCGAAGTTCATCAGATCCCAACAAACACACCGCAAAAAGAGTTATATCATATGAATCTCCAAGAGACCATTGTATTGAGGATCAAGAGAATATGAGGAGGTCCACTCCGCTCATGGTGCTTCAAGTTCATCCACGAACACTGCACAAATGTTGGAAATATGCCCTAGAGGCAATAATAAAATGATTATTATATTTCCTTGTTCATGATAATTGTCTATTATTCATGCTATAATTGTATTATCCGGAAATCGTAATACATGTGTGAATACATAGACCACAATGTGTCCCTAGTGAGCCTCTAGTTGACTAGCTCGTTGATCAACAGATAGTCATGGTTTCCTGGCTATAGACATGGGGACGTCATTGATAACGGGATCACATCATTAGGAGAATGATGTGATGGTGACAAGACCCAATCCTAAGCTTAGCTCAAAGATCGTGTAGTTCGTTCTGTTAGCTTTTCTGAATGTCAAGTATCATTTTCTTAGACCATGAGATTGTGCAACTCCCGGATACCGTAGGAGTGCTTGGGTGTGCCAAACGTCACAACGTAACTGGGTGACTATAAAGGTACATTACAGGTATCTCCGAAAGTGTCTGTTGGGTTGGCACGAATCGAGACTGGGATTTGTCACTCCGTATGACGGAGAGGTATCTCTGGGCCCACTCGGTAATGCATCATCATAATGAGCTCAATGTGATCAAGTGGTTGATCACGGGATCATGCATTACGGTACGAGTAAAGTGACTTGCGTAACGAGACTGAACAAGGTATTGGGATACCGACGATCGAGTCTCGGGCAAGTAACATACCGATTGACAAAGGGAATTGTATACGGGGTTGCTTGAATCCTCGACATCGTGGTTCATCCGATGAGATCATCGAGGAGCATGTGGGAGCCAACATGGGTATCCAGATCCCGCTGTTGGTTATTGGCCGGAGAGCCGTCTCGGTCATGTCTACGTGTCTCCCGAACCCGTAGGGTCTACACACTTAAGGTTCGGTGACGCTAGGGTTGTAGAGATATGAGTATGCAGTAATCCGAAAGTTGTTCACAGTCTCGGATGAGATCCTTGATGTCACGAGGAGTTCCGGAATGGTCCGAAGGTGAAGAATTATATATAGGAAGTGTAGTTTCGGCCATCGGGAAGGATTCGGGGTCACCGGTATTGTATCGGGACCACCGGATGGGTCAGGTCCACCGGGTGGGGCCACCCATCCCGGAGGGCCCATGGGCTGAAGTGGGGAGGGGAACTAGCCCATAGTGGGCTGGTGTGCCCTCCCCCTTGGGCCCCCCTGCGCCTAGGGTTGGAAACCCTAGGGTGGGGGGCGCCTCCACTTGCCTTGGGGGGCACTCCAACCCCCCTTGGCCGCTGCCCCCCTTGGGAGATCCCATCTCCAGGGCCGGCGCCCCCCCCAGGGGGCCTATATAAAGGGGGGAGGGAGGGCAGCCGCACCTCAAGTCTTGGCGCCTCCCTCTCCCCTGCTACACCTGTCCCTCTCGCAGAAGCTCGGCGAAGCCCTGCTGCGATTGTTGCTGCATCCACCACCACGCCGTCGTGCTGCTGGATCTTCATCACCTTCTCCTTCCCCTTGCGCTGGGATCAAGAAGGAGGAGACGTTCATCCCTCCGTTACGTGTGTTGAACGCGAAGGTGACGTCCGTTCGCACTTGGTCATCGGTTGATTTTGGATCACGGCGAGTTATGACTCCATCATCCCCGTTTCTCTTTGACGCTGCCGGCTCGCGATCTACAAGGGTATGTAGATGCCACTCTCCTCATGTTGCTAGTTGACTCCATAAGATTGATCTTGGTGAAACGTAGAATTTTTTTGTTTTCTACAACGTTCCCCAACAGTGGCATCATGAGCCAGGTCTATGCGTAGTTCTCTTTGCACGAGTAGAACACAATTTGTTGTGGGCGTAGATGTTGTCAACTTTCTTGCCGCTACTAGTCTTATTTTGCTTCAGCGTATTGTGGGATGAAGTGGCCCGGACCAACCTTACACGTACGCTTACGTGAGACCTGTTCCACCGACTAACATGCACTAGTTGAATAAGGTGGCTGGCGGGTGTCTGTCTCTCCCACTTTAGTTGGAGCGGATTCGATGAAAAGGGTCCTTATGAAGGGTAAATAGAAGTTGACAAATCACGTTGTGGCTTTCACGTAGGTAAGAAAACATTCTTGCTAGAACCCTATTGCAGCCACGTAAAACTTGCAACAACAATTAGAGTACGTCTAACTTGTTTTTGCAGCAAGTGTTTTGTGATGTGATATGGCCAAAGTTGTGATGAATGATGAATGATATATATGTGATGTATGAGATGTTCATGCTATTGTAATAGGAATCACGACTTGCATGTCGATGAGTATGACAACCAGAAGGAGCCATAGGAGTTGTCTTTATTTTTTGTATGACCTGCGTGTCATTGAGAAACGCCATGTAAAATACTTTACTTTATTGCTAAACGTGTTAGCCATAGTAGTAGAATTAATAGTTGGTTGAGCAACTTCATGGAGACACGATGATGGGAGATCATGATGATGGATCATGGTGTCATGCCGGTGACAAGATGATCATGGAGCTCCAAGATGGAGATCAAAGGAGCTATGTGATATTGGCCATATCATGTCACTATTATTATTTGATTGCATGTGATGTTTATCATGTTTTTGCATCTTGTTTACTTAGAACGACGGTAGTAAATAAGATGATCCCTCATAATAATTTCAGAAAGTGTTCCCCCTAACTGTGCACCGTTGCGACAGTTCGTTGTTTCGAAGCACCACGTGATGATCGGGTGTGATAGATTCCAACGTTCACATACAACGGGTGTAAGACAGATTTACACATGCAAACACTTAGGTTGACTTGACGAGCCTAGCATGTACAGACATGGCCTCGGAACACAGAAGACCGAAAGGTCGAGCATGAGTCGTATAGAAGATACGATCAACATGAAGATGTTCACCGATGTTGACTAGTCCGTCTCACGTGATGATCGGACACGGCCTAGTTAACTCGGATCATGTTATACTTAGATGACTGGAGGGATGTCTATCTGAGTGGGAGTTCATTGAATAATTTGATTAGATGAACTTAATTATCATGAACTTAGTCTAAAATCTTTACAATATGTCTTGTAGATCAAATGGCCAACGTATGTCCTCAACTTCAACGCATTCCTAGAGAAAACCAAGCTGAAAGACGATGGCAGCAACTATACGGACTGGGTCCGGAACCTGAGGATCATCCTCATAGCTGCCAAGAAAGATTATGTCCTACAAGCACCGCTAGGTGATCCACCCGTCCCACAGAACCAAGACGTTATGAACGCTTGGCAGACACGTGCCGATGACTACTCCCTCGTTCAGTGCGGCATGCTTTACAGCTTAGAGCCGGGGCTCCAAAAGCGTTTTGAGAGACATGGAGCATATGAGATGTTCGAAGAGCTGAAAATGGTTTTTCAAGCTCATGCCCGGGTCGAGAGATATGCAGTCTCCGACAAGTTCTTCAGCTGTAAGATGGAGGAAAATAGTTCTGTCAGTGAGCACATACTCACTATGTCTGGGTTTGCATAACCGCTTGACTCAGCTGGGAGTTAATCTCCCGGATGACGCGGTCATTGACAGAATCCTTCAGTCGCTTCCACCGAGCTACAAGAGCTTTGTGATGAACTTCAATATGCAGGGGATGGAAAAGACCATTCCTGAGGTATATTCAATGCTGAAATCAGCAGAGGTGGAAATCAAAAAGGAACATCAAGTGTTGATGGTGAATAAAACCACTAAGTTCAAGAAAGGCAAGGGTAAGAAGAACTTCAAGAAGGATGGCAAGGGAGTTGCCGCGCCCTGTAAGCAAGCTATCGGGAAGAAACCAAAGAATGGACCCAAGCCCGAGACTGGGTGTTTTTATTGCAAGGGAAGTGGTCACTGGAAGCGGAACTGCCCCAAATACTTAGCGGACAAGAAGGCCGGCAACACTAAAGGTATATGTGATATACATGTAATTGATGTGTACCTTACCAGTACTCGTAGTAGCTCCTGGGTATTTGATACCGGTGCGGTTTGCTCACATTTGTAACTCAAAGCAGGAGCTGCGGAATAAGCGGAAACTGGCGAAGGACGAGGTGACGATGCGCGTCGGGATGGTTCCAAGTCGATGTGATCGCCGTCGACACGCTGCCTCTACATTTACCTATGGGATTAGTTTTAAACCTCAATAATTGTTATTTAGTGCCAGCATTTGAGCATGAACATTGTATCAGGATCTCGTTTAATTCAAGATGGCTACTCATTTAAATCGAGAATAATGGTTGTTCTATTTATATGAGAGATATGTTTTATGTCATGCTCCGATGGTGAATGGTTTATTCTTAATGAATCTCGAGCGTAATGCTACACATATTCATAGTGTGAATACCAAAAGATGTAAGGTTGATAATGATAGTCCCACATACTTGTGGCACTGCCGCCTTGGTCACATAGGTGTCAAACGCATGAAGAAGCTCCATGCGATGGACTTTAGAGTCTCTTGATTACTAATCATTTGACACGTGCGAACCATGCCTCATGGGTAAAATGACCAAGACCCCGTTCTCAGGAACAATGGAGCGAGCAAACCAACTTATTGGAAATCATACATACTGATGTGTGCGGTCCAATGAGTGTTGAGGCTCGCGGTGGCTATCGTTATGTTCTCACCCTCACTGATGACTTGAGTAGATATGGGTATGTCTACTTAATGAAACACAAGTCTGAGACCTTTGAAAAGTTCAAGGAATTTCAGAGTGAGGTTGAGAATCAACGTGACAGGAAAATCAAGTTCTTGCGATCAGATCTGGGGGGAGAATACTTGAGTCACGAATTTGGCACACACTTAAGAAAATGTGGAATAGTTTCACAACTCACGCCTGGAACACCTCAGCGTAATGGTGTGTCCGAACGTCGTAATCGCACTCTATTAGATATGGTGCGATCTATGATGTCTCTTACCGATTTACCGCTATCATTTTGGGGCTATGCTTTAGAGACTGCCGCATTCACTTTAAATAGGGCTCCGTCGAAATCCGTTGAGACGACACCGTTGAATTATGGTTTGGGAAGAAACCTAGCTGTCATTTCTAAAGTTTGGGATGCGGATGCTTATGTCAAGGAACTTCAACTGAAAGCTCGAACCCAGTCGGAAAAATGCGTTCATAGGATACCCTAAAGAAACTAGTTGGTATACCTTCTACCTCAGATCCAAAGGCAAATCTTTGTTGCCAAGAATGGTCCATTCTAGAGAAACAGTTTCTCTCAAAAGAAATAAGTGGGAGGAAGGTAGAACTTGATGAAGTATTACATCTTGAACCGGTAAGTGGCGTAACTCAAGAAAATGTTCCTGAGGTGCTTGCACCGACTAGAGAGGAAGTTGATGATGATGATCATGAAACTTCAGATCAAGTTGCTACTGAACTTTCGTAGGTCCACAAGGACACGTTCCGCACCAGAGTGGTACGGCAACCCTGTCTTGGAAATCATGTTGTTAGACAACGGTGAACCTTCGAACTATGAAGAAGCGATGGCGGGCCCGGATTCCGACAAATGGCTGGAAGCCATGAAATCCGAGATAGGATCCATGTATGAAAACGAAGTATGGACTTTGACTGACTTGCCCGTTGATCGGCGAGCCATAGAAAATAAATGGATCTTTAAGAAGAAGACAGACGCGGATGGTAATGTGACCATCTATAAAGCTCGGCTTGTCACTAAGGGTTATCGACAAGTTCAAGGGGTTGACTACGACGAGACTTTGTCACCGGTAGCGAAGCTGAAGTCCGTCTGAATCATGTTAGCAATTGCCGCATTCTATGATTATGAGATATGGCAAATGGACGTCAAAACGACATTCCTTCATGGTTTCCTTAAGGAAGAATTGTATATGATGCAGCCAGAAGGTTTTGTTGATCCTAAGAATGCTAACAAGGTGTGCAAGCTCCAACGCTCGATTTATGGGCTGGTGCAAGC
>NW_024113047.1:0-9884 GCF_003073215.2 Triticum urartu | reverse complement strand
TTAAACCTCATTTATGAGGAAACTCTCCAAAAAATGGAAATAGACAGCAACCGTATGAGCAAAGCAGTACGACCTTCCGAGGAATCATCCCTAGTCGGGAGGCACGTTGCGCTGGGAAAATCACACTTGATGTGGTATTCGGCACTCCGGAGAATTACAGGTCCGAAGAAATTACATTCCAAGTGGCCCCGTTCAGTAGCGGATACCACGCCCTTCTAGGGCGGGAGGCATTCACGATTTTTCAAGCCATACCCCATTACGGGTACATGAAGCTCAAAATGCCCGGACCCAAGGGAATTATCACTCTAGCTAGTGATCCGGACATAGCACTCCGCGCCGAGAACAAAACAGCCGCACTAGCCCTCGAGGCATTATCCGAAGCCCTTGTGGCGGAGGAGTTAACCGCGCTGCGCTCCATGGTGGACAGGGACGACGTGATACTAGACAAAAGATCCAAGTCCACCTCCTTTAAACCAGCGGACGAAATAGTTAAATTCCAAGTCCATCCAACGGACCCTACAAAAACAGCATCCATTGGGGCACAGTTAGACCCCGCTGTAGACGCCGCACTACGGGAGTTTCTGCGAGAATTGGGATATATTCGCCTGGCATCCTTCAGACATGCCAGGAATCCCACGCAGATTGGCCGAGCATAGCCTTAATATTCTAAAAGGATTCAAGCCGTCAAGCAGACTCTTCGGCGTTTCTCTGAACCTAAGCGACAAGCCATGGGAGAGGAGCTGGCCAAGCTACTGGAAGCCGGATTCATTAAAGAAATAAAACATCCGGATTGGCTAGCAAACCTGGTGATGGTACCAAAGAAGGACAAATCCTGGCGCCTATGTGTCGACTTCAAAGACCTTAATAAGGCTTGCCCAAAGGATCCCTTCCCACTCCCTCGCATCGATCAAATCATCGACGCTACCGCAGGACACGAATCATTGTGCTTCCTCGACGCATACTCCGGTTACCACCAGATTAAGATGGCGGAGTCTGATCAAGCCGCAACGGCATTTATCATGCCATACGGCCCCTTCTGTTTTAACACAATGCCCTTCGGGCTCAAAAACGCCGGCGCAACATATCAGCGCATGATCCAGACATGTCTGGAAAAGCAGATCGGTAAGACTGTGGAGGCATATGTAGACGATGTGGTCATTAAAACCAGACACGTCGACTCTTTAATAGACGACTTGAGGCTCATGTTCACCAATCTCCGAACATACGACATTAAGCTCAATCCGGAAAAATGCGTTTTCGGCGTTCCCGCCGGAAAGCTCCTGGGCTTCATCGTCTCCAGTAGAGGAATTGAAGCAAATCCGGCTAAAATCCGAGCTCTGTCACAGTTGGCTATCCCAACTGACCTCAAGCAAATCCAGAAATTGACTGGATGCGTGGCGGCTTTAAGCCGCTTTATCTCCCGATTAGGAGAAAAGGCACTTCCCCTTTATCGCCTTCTTCGGCGCACCGAACACTTCGAGTGGACGGACGCAGCCACGGCCGGACTGGAAGAAATCAAAGCCATCCTGGCCGCCAACCCAATCTGGCCGCGCCAACTGTTGGCGAACCAATGCTATTATATATAGCGCAACTCACCAAGTTGTAAGCGCAGTGCTCGTCGTCGAACGAGAGATGGACGGACATAAATTCCCACTTCAAAAGCCGGTATATTATGTATCCACCATCCTCACTCCATGCAAATCACGGTACCCACATTACCAAAAGATAGCATACGCGGTATTTATGGCATCCCAGAAATTACGACACTACTTTCAAGAGTGTTCGATTATCGGTGGCCTCCGAAGTACCACTCAATGACATAATAAACAACCGCGATGCCACGGGTGATTGCCAAATGGGCCATCGAGCTCCTCCCGTTCGACATAACATATAAGCCACGACGAGCCATTAAGTCGCAAGTACTGGCCGATTTCGTAGCCGAATGGACAGAAGCCGAACTCCCTAAAGAGTACGGCGCATACTCCAATTGGATCATGCACTTCGACGGCTCTAAAATGCTGGCTGGTCTGGGGGCTGGCGTCGTCCTGACGTCCCCCACCGGAGACACGGTGCAATACATGCTCCAAATACTATATACAGACTCCAATAACGCAGCCGAATACGAGGCCCTATTACACGGCTCCGGATGGCAGTCTCCATGGGCATTCAACGCCTAGAGGTGCATGGGGACTCGAACCTCGCAATATCCCAAATAAATGGAGACTTCGATGCCAAGGATCAAAATGGCGGCATATCGCAACGCCGTCCTCAAAATGTCAGCTCGGTTCGAGGGGCTTGAATTCCACCATGTGGCTCGGGAAAACAACCAGGCAGGGACATCCTAGCCCGTATCGGCGCTAAACGCGACCCTGTCCCACCGAACATCTTCCTGGAAAGACTGTTTAAACCATCCGTGGTATGGGAAGGGGACACCGGCAAAAAATAGTCCGGACCCGGCCACAACCCCAGATACCGAACACTCTGACACAATCGGAGGCTCTGCCACCGAAATAACACCTTCAGCCCACGTGATAATGGCCGTCATCGCCCCGTGGACAGAACCATTCCTGGCCTACCTAACAGACAGGAATTACCCGAGGACCAAAATGAGGCCCGCTGCATAGTGCGGCGATCTAAAGCCTACAAGGTCCATGAGGGAGAGCTTTATAAGAAAAGCACAACGGAGTCCTTCAAAGGTGCATCTCGAAGAGGAAGGGCGGAAGCTTTTGGCAGAAATCCATGCCGGACTCGGCGGCCACCACGCGAGCCCGGGCCCTTGTAAGCAAGGCCTTCCGTACAGGTTTTTATTGGCCGACGGCCCGGGCAGATGCACAGCATCTGGTACAACATTGTGTCGGTTGCCAGCTTTTTGCAAACCAAAGCCACATGCCACCTACCGCCCTCCAAACAATCCCCATTACTTGGCCCTTTCGGTCTGGGGGCTCGATATGGTCGGACCCCTCAAAAGGGGGAACCCATAAGAGAAAAATACTTACTGGTCATGGTGGATAAATTCACCAAATGGATAGAAGCCAAACCTGTCAAAACGGCTGAATCCGGACGGTGATAGACTTCATATCCGGGGTTGTACACCGTTATGGCGTCCCCCAACATCATCACTGACAACGGCACAAACTTTACAGCCGACGAGGTGAAACTTTGGTGCAGCAACATGGGCATCAAGCTCGATTATGCTTCTGTCTATCATCCGCAAACTAACGGTCAAGTCGAACGAGCGAATGGTCTTATCATGAGCGGCATTAAACCCAGATTAGTCCGGTCCTTTAAAGGAATCAGACACTCATTGGGTAGAGGAGCTCGACTCCGTACTATGGGGGCTGCGGACCACGCCGAATCACACTACCGGATACACACCGTTTTTTATGGTGTACGGCTGAGGGTGCTGCCTTGCGACATAATTCATGACTCACCTCGAGTGCGCATGTACGAAGAAAGAGAGGCCGAGCTCGATCGGCAGGACAGTTTGGATGCCCTGGAGGAGGAGCGCGACGTGGCAAAAGCCCTTCCGCATTCTATCAGCAACAGGCTCGAAGGTATCAAAGCAGAGAAGTGCGGGCCAAAACCTATAACATTGGCGAACTAGTTCTACGCCTGCCGGAGAAGAAAAAGAACAAGCTCAAGCCCAAATGGGAAGGTCCCTTCATTATCGACCAGGTTCTGACCGGTGGAGCGTACCGTCTGCGGGATGCATCGAATAATCGACTCGAGCCAAACCCATGGAACGCAGCCAGACTCCGAAGATTCTACGCCTAGCGCCGGACTCTATGTTCGTCTCCTTACCTCCATGAATTTTTTGCACATCTGTTTTTTCTCTCTTTCTTTCTCTCTTTTCTCTTCAAGGCCCTAAGGGGCTACATTTTGTGTCTTGGTTACACAATCTTGACGCGCTAACCGCGCTCAATATACCTGGGGCTTCCTATACAGAAGCTTAATCTAATTACCTTTCCGGGCTTTATGCCCCGCACATGTGTTATTCTTCCGCATGTACCTTTTTTCGCCATTATATGCATCGATATGACTTAAGTTTTGGCCAAGCTGGGTTGCCTGGCTCTTGTATTTATGCCCTACGTTCCCGTTAATTCGGCTAGGGCATAAGGGGAGCACCTCTGCGATTGTTACTGCCGGGTCAGCCGGATGTGTACCTCAGACTGGGTGAAGCCGAAAGCTAGCGTTCTTAAGGGAATATTCGGTCGGTGAATAAAAGATGACTTTCATTTAAATTACTACACGCCCCCAGATGTTTTTAACCTGCGTCTCGCAGTTCGGACATGCACATTAGGGCATGCGTACCCAGGGAAAGGAACCCTTAACGGAACTATTCTCCCTGGAAGATGTTTCTTACTATCCATGTAATATAACATAGCTAGTTGGGTACTTGTCTGTTCAAGCACTTATGACCCCTACGCCTGGTTTCCATGCATACCCCGTTTTATATAACCGAGTGGGTATTCGGATACACTCCGGACTATCGGGTCCAGAGGTTGAAGCGAAAAGGTCCGCCATGACAAATGATTTACAATCCGGCTAGGGACATTACATATGTCACTTGAAGTACACAGTCACTAAGACTGATTAAATTCTTCTTCTATACCATCCAACAGGCTGTCTAGCCTACAATCCTGTTGGGAATACTTTGCGGCTAATTCTACTTGATCATACACTAAACTGACGGGGATCTCTTTCCCATCGGGCCCCACAGGTCCGACCTCGGCCATGTGGTTTGGGTCAGCCTTGGTATATCGTGTCTTCACCATAGCCCAGGCTTCCCTCGCACCTTGTCGGCAGGCTGATATCTTCCATAATCGGAAGCGCCGCCGCGCTCCCTTGAGCTTCTCTATAAGCTCCCCCATGCCTCCTGGCGGGACGCGGATGCCACAAGGCTTGGGCAATACTCTGCATCACCTGCCGAACTTGTTCGTGCAGTTGTGAGAGCTCTGGTAGAAGATCACCCGAAGACCCGGGCATCTCCTCGCGGGACGACCCGTCAGCATACCTGCAGACATAACGCTGTTAGCAGGCTTCTTCGCCGAACTCCTTTAAAAAGTTCGTTCAAGCACTTACTAAAAATGCCGCGCCTGAAGCCGTTTATTCTCCTTCACGGAGTCCGCAAGCTGGGCTCGGACATCCTTCAGTTCCACGCCCAGCCGGATATTGGCATCTTGGAGATCATTTTTCTCCTGCCTGACTCGCGTCAGCACGCGCTCGCCAGCATTTCGCTGTCGATCATCACGTGCCGTATCCGCCTCCACGGCCTCCGGATTCACTCCGGGGCCACCTGCAACATCTATTGGTACCACTTATTCTTTGCAATAGACAAAAAGTTACCAGGGGGACCCTTTTTGGACTCCTTCAATGCGGCAACAGCGGCTTCCAGCTGGGCCTTGCACTCGTCCAGCTCTTGAGACAATTGGGAATTCTTCTCTGTAAGAACCTGCACAAATAATGATCCTTAAATCAGTTGCGTCAACTGTTTCAAGTCTCAGGGGCTACTGATACATATAATCGTCAGATTTGCTTACCCGTATATCCCTTACATACTGGTCCGTGGCTCTGGCTAGACCATTTTGAGCAGCACGGAGGTACGCGTCTCCAGAATTGAAGGCATCAAATGCCTCTGGTGAGAAGCAAGCGTCACAGGAGTACGGCCCGGCGACGCCTATGATTCATGGCGCTCTCCACTTCTGAATTTGTAGCGGATAGTCTATCCGCATTCCTCTGTAGGAGGAGCATCCGGCGTCTGCCCCATGTTGGCCTCCGCCTCTGTGTCCGGCCCTGGAGCCCGACTGGTGGAAGCGTGATCGGCAGCCTCTCCGGATATACTTCGGCGAGCGTTTTTTCTATTAAAGAAGCATGGACATCATTGCATTTTGAGAAAGACGACAACCACGGAGCGAGGTTTTGTCATACCTCTACGCCGGCGTCTCCGTCCTGACTGCCTTCCTTTTCGGCCTACCCGGCTTCGGTGCCTCTTGTTGGCGAGTTGCTGTGGGTTCGACATGGCGTCATGAATGCCTTCCCTATAAAACACCATTTTGTATGGTAGGTGAAGTGTCTAAAAGGGGATCCTATTTTTGGGAGTTGGGATTTTGGTCTTTCTTACATGCGACGCAGGGAGCAATCCGGGATAGTCGGCCGTTATGGCCACCATGGCGTCATCGCATCTCAACTGATAGAATTGCTTGTCTATCAGCTCCACGAATATGTCCGGATCCTCTTCGAGCCCGGGAGATGGGCTGTTGACCTCCCTTACAGCTTTTCACAGTTCCTGCCGTAAAATGGCAAGGTGAGTACCTATGAGAAAGAATGTGGGAAGAATGGGAGTAAAGAGGTATAACTCACCCAGCTTGGAGGGTTGAGAATCCATCCCGTGGCTTGATACAGATGAACTCCTCTTCCTCTCCCTTGAACAACTCGGACATAATTTTTGCTAAAGCAGCAGCGGAGTTCGGTCCCTTACGCCCGCAACGGGTGGCATCATCTTCCCCGTTAAAACACCACAGGGGGTGCCCTCGATATTGAAGTGGCTGCACTCCCCACGTTATGCATATTGACATAACCTCGATTATTGTCAATCCTGATTGAGCCAGGGCTTTAATCCGGTTCATCAGGTAAAGGACTTCTCCGTTGTCTTCCTCCTGGGGGCTCCGTGGGCGCCAGCTTCGGTGTTTCTTCAGAGGAGCATTGTTGAACTTAGGAAGACCCCGCCGAACAGGGTCTGGAAGGGGGACGTCCTCCATATAAAACCACTCCGAAGGCCAGTCTTCGGACGTCTTCTTCGGAGCCCGCGGAGGAACGGTTGAATTGGAAATCCGAGTCCCCATAGTAAGTAAGGAACAAGGCACACCCGCTCCCCTTAGAGGGGCTGGGGAAGCTCCCCGCTTGCTCCCCGCCATTATAGGTGGCGAGCCTGGCTCGGACAGGGACCATATACGCAGGAGGGAGAAATCCCTGAGTCTGCAGCTCTACTAATCGACTGTGTGGGACGAAACACCTCTCCCAATCACCGGGCTTAGGGCTACGGGGGTGGGAGGAGGAGCTGCGGTGGTTGGCCATGTTGGAGTGGATTTTTCCGAAGCGCGCTTCGATGGATTCTCGCCGTGGGAGGATGGTATGGATTAGATCTAAGAATCCACGTCCCTTTAATAGACAATTTATTTACCTGGCAAGGGGGGCGAATGTAAAACCGCCCTGGCTCCTCGTATTTGTTCGACGCGTGGAAGATAGCCCTTATTGAGCACAGAAGCCAAGAAGTCCAACATTTATGGGGCCGGACACTACTTAACAGAACATTCAAGATTTGGAGAAGAACCCGCCTTGCAATGCCGAAGACAATACTGCGCCGGACTCAACGTCATTGAAGCCTGGTTCGGGGGCTACTGAGGGAGTCCTGGATTAGGGGGTCTCATGCCGGACTATATCCTTTGGCCGGACTGTTGGACTATGAAGATACAAGATTGAAGACTTCGTCTCGTGTCCGGATGGGACTCTACTTGGCGTGGAAGGCAAGCTAGGCAATACGGATATGTATATCTCCTCCTTTGTAACCGACCTTGTGTAACCCTAGCCCCCTCCGGTGTCTATATAAACCGGAGGGTTTTAGTCCGTAGGACAACAGACAATCATACCATAGGCTAGCTTCTAGGGTTTAGCCTCTCGATCTCGTGGTAGATCAACTCTTGTAATACTCATATCATCAAGAATAATCAAGCAGGACGTAGGGTTTACCTCCATCAAGAGGGCCCGAACCTGGGTAAAACATCGTGTCCCCTGCCTCCTGTTACCATCTGCCTTAGACGCACAGTTTGGGACCCCCTACCCGAGATCCGCCGGTTTTGACACCGACAAGATCGAGATGAACAGTATCCCGTGGAGTCCCGTTTTGCGGTATGCCACACTCCTCCCGATGAACAGGACCCCCGTTTCGAGCGTAGCGCTCCAACACAAGTCCGTTTCCTCCATTTTGCGGTACGCCAAACCCCTCCCAATCAACAAGACCCAGTTTCGACCGTAGGAGGTCCGTTTCCTCCGTTTTGCGGTACGCCAGACCCCTCCCGATGAACAGGATCCCGTTTCGAATGTGGCGGGTCGAACACAAGGTCGTTTCCTTCGTTCTGCGGTACGCCAGGCCTCGTTTCCATCGACTGTTCCGTCCAAGCCGGTTGGCTCCCATGCGTTCCGTTGCCTCCCGATGAACACGACGCATTCCGTTGCCTCCCCATGAATACGACGACACTGTTTTTTTTTTTGCGGGCGACGACGATGCTGTTTCTCCGTTCCGACCCAGCCATGTACATGAGCCCTGACCGTATGTATGCGCGAGTAGGCGTTTGAGACCCCGCCCGTATGTACGTACGTGGCCATATTTCTTTCTTGCACACTGGCCGATGTACGTACGTGTACATGCTATGTGCGTGCCTCTTCTACGACACGTGTGTGCCTCTACATCGACCCATATGTACATACACGTTCGTGACCAGAATGACAACGCTATGTATGCTTCGACCAGGTGGGTCCCGACTGTCAGGCACTTCCTTGCGTGCGAAGATGTAGCTGGTGGGTCCCAACAGTCAGGGGGGCCAATCGTTTTTTGGCCCGGATGCACTTCCTTGCGTGCGAAGATTTAGCTGGTAGGCAGTGGTGGAGCCAGGAATATTTGATTAGGGGGGCCAAATGAGGCTAACACAGGCTGGGGAGGGCCAAACACTGAAAAAATGTGCTTTTTACAGCAAATGATCACTAAATATGTACTATACATAAGCAGATTAGTATTAAATCACTAATGTTAGGGGGCCAGGGCCCTTGCTGGTCCCCCTGTCTCCGCCACTGCTGGTAGGTCCCAGCAGTCAGGGGGGAAACATTTTTTCACGAAATATAGTTGCCCGTCCTGTGGGTCCCTGCTGTCAGGTGGAGGAATCATTATTTTCCGCGTAATAAGGAGGCACTTCCTTACTGCGTCTGTGGACCCAGCTGTCAGCCTCTCCACACACAGTCCACATGCGAGGGAAGCCATTTCTTGACCACGTTGACCATGCCACGCCAAGAGCACTAGGGCGGTGGATGACGGCAAGGCCTAGGAAGGGGACGACGAGGAGCCGGGGAAGACGCGGCAGTGGATGCCCACGCGAAGAGGAGTACGAGGGTTCACTGGTTCTGCTGCGCTGCCGTCGCCGCAGAATAACAGGGGGTGTGGGTGAGTAGAGGCATGGCCTGGCCAACGGTGGGAGTAGTAGGGGGTGGTGAGGCCTCCACGGCATCACAGCTGGCCACGGGAGGCAGGAGCACGCGGCACGACCGGCACTGCTTTGGGCGGCTGAAGCAAGAAGACCAGAGGTTGAAGAAACACTATGGCCATTGGATGGACATCGTACGGTCACTGCAGCTAGAATCATTTATATTGACTATGTTGACAAAGCTCTTGGTACACGTCAACTTAGTAGGCCCATAGGCCAGCCTCCGAAACGGTGTGCCCTAGATGTCAGGGGGAGGAATCATTTTTTGGGTGGCTGAAGCAAGAATATCCGAGATTGAAGAAGAAGCATGACATCCGTTGGATGGACATCCAACGACCACAGCTGCCAGAATCGTGTGTTGTTGACAAAGCCTTGCATATGCGTCAACTTAGTTTTTTTAGAGGACACGTCAACTTAGAAGGCCCACAAGTGTGGGGCAGAGAACATATAGCCCATTTGCAATATGTAAGAATGTACAGCCCATTTTTTAATTCTAATGGAATTTACTACATGCCATTTACAGTTTGTTAAAAGTACAACCCATTTTCTAGCTAGGACAACGATTAATAATTTCAACCATTAATAATTTCAACCAACCGCTCAAAACAGAATTCAAAAAAAATTCCCACATTC